>NC_081354.1:187512961-187617961 GCF_030684315.1 Stegostoma tigrinum | reverse complement strand
TGAGGCGTTGAAAGCACCAGTTGGACTATAACCAGGAATGCGTTGCCGGCGGTGGCAGTGGAGTCAGATACATGTGGGACATTTAAGCGACTCTTGTATAGGCACATGGAGGATTGTATAATGTAGGGTATGCAGGGTGGATTGATCTTAGTAGGATAATAGGATGGCACAACATTGTGGGCCGAAGGGCCTGTACCGTGCTGTGCCGTTCTATGTTCTATGATATCCCAACTCCTGTGCTCAATATTCTGACCAATGAAAGCAAGCATAACAAACACCTTCCTCACTATCCTGTTGATCTGCAACTCCACTTTCAAGGAGCTACGCACCTGCACACTTTGGTCTCTTTCTTCAGCCGTGCTCCCATGGCCCTACCATTAACTGTGTAAGATACAGCACTCCCATGGCCCTACCATTAACTGTGTAAGATACAGCACTCCCATGGCCCTACCATTAACTGTGTAAAATACAGCACTTCCATGGCCCTACCATTAACTGTGTAAAATACAGCACTCCCATTTACCAAAATTAAACTTCATGCTGCAGCTGTACAAAACGCTAGTGCGGCCTCACCTGGAATATTGTGTGCAGTTCTGGTCGCCCCATTACAGGAAGGATGTGGAAGCATTGGAAAAGGTGCAGAGGAGATTTACCCGGATGTTGCCTGGTCTGGAGCGAGGGCCTTATGAAGAAAGGCTGAGGGACTTGGGTCTGTTCTCATTGGAGAGAAGGAGGCAGAGAGGGGATTTAATAGAGACATACAAGATGATCAGAGGATTAGATAGGGTGGCCAGTGAGAGCCTTTTTCCGAGGATGATGACTTCAGCTTGTACAAGGGGTCATATCTACATATTGAGGGGTGATAGATTTAAGGCAGATGTCAGAGGCAGGTTCTTTACTCAGAGAGTGGTAAGGGCGTGGAACACCCTGCCTGCCAATGTAGTTAACTCAGCCACATGAGGGACATTTAGACAGTCCTTGGATAAGCATCTGGATGATGATGGGATCGTGTAGGGGGATTGGCTTAGATTAGTTCACAGATCGGCGCAGCATCGAGGGCCGAAGGGCCTGTTCTGCGCTGTATTGTTCTATGCTCTATGTTCTAAACCCCAACTATCACTCCTCGACTCATCTGATCAAGGAAGTAGCCTTCCTCATTGCCCACTACACCACTTATTTTGGTGTCTTCCGCAAACTCATGAACCACACCTCCTATCGTCAGGTCCAAATCATTTCTACGAATAACAAACAACCGTGGACCCAGCACTGATCCTTGCAGCACACACTGGTCACAGGCTTCCAGTGTGAAAAACAACCCTCTACCACACCCTCTGTCTCCCACCTTCAAGTCTACTTTGCATCCAATTGGCCACCCCCTGGATACTTCTGGAGGAGGAGGTAAACCTCATGAAAGTGCTCCCACTTCGGTCTCTCCACACAGACTGAGAGAAATATTCCTGTCGGCCTGTTGGCCCCTGACTGGGTTTGTGTTTCCATCAACATCTCCTGGTAATCCGTTCTCCCTCGTGGGTTTATCCAGTTCCCGTTTGGATTCACATTGACCACTCGCTATGGTAATCAGGCCCACAATTTTCCAGCCCCTCTGACTGAGGCCTTTCTCCTCAATGTCCCAGGGACCTTCTGGTAACATTGATTGCTCCCAGGGGCTGACAAATGGGAACATCTTCTCCACATCTGGCCTCTCGGAAATCAAACCTTTTCACAATCTTAAGGGCTACTGTCAGGAATTATAGAATGATACAGTACAGAAGAGGCCTTTCGGCCCATTCAGTCTGTACTGCCACCTACAAAGCCTGCATTACTCCCACTTTCCTACATTAGGCCCAGAGCCTCCTGTTTTTTTCTCATTCAGAGAGAGGAAGGTGCCAGTCTGATCGACCTGTGCTGCAGACGAGACCTAACCTCCCAGCTCCAGCTCCAATCTGGGAATTCTGACATCCACACCCACCCCTCCCCCCAGGGTTCACACCGTCCTGTTGAGGAGCTGAGGGCTGCAGTGCACACGGAGTGTGTGTGTATTATCCACAGTACTGACTCTGTCTTTCAGATACTCTGCTGGTGATGTAGCATCGCTATTCCCTCCCCTACTCACTACACTCCCTCCCCTACTCCTGTCCTCCCTTACTTGCTCCCCCCCCCTCACTCCCTCACTCACTCCCTCCCCCACTCCCTCACTCACCCCCTTGCTCCCTCACTCAGTCCCTGCCCTGCTCACTCGCTCCTCTATTTGCTCCCTCCCTCCCTTCCTCATTCCCTCCCTCCCTCGCTCCCTCCCCCCTTACTCACTGCCTCCCCTCCTCACTCCCTCCCCTACTTGCTCCCTCACTCCCCTATTCCCTCCCTGCCCCCCCTCACTCCCTCAGCCTGCAGCCTTAACCTCTCTAATCCTCTCAGATCCACATCACTGGGAGAGGTTCTCTTTATGAGGGTCGGCATTTACAAATTGCCACACATTCTCGGTCTGTCCAGCCCACTCAGGATTCTGCAAATCTCTATCAGATCTCCTCTGAGCAGCTTTCTCTCCAACTTCCCAACTTCTTCGCTCCATATTCCTCACCAAAGTCTCTCAATCCTGGGCCCAATCTTGTAATGGCTTTGGCACAGTCTCTCGTGTATCCTCATCCTTCCTCTAATGTGCCACCCACAAACAGTGCACAAAACTCCAGCTGAGGTCTAACGAGGGTCTTGTACAAGCCCAGCATCACCTCACTGCTGTCAGACCCTACTCCCTTGTTAGGAGAAATGCAGTGTACATTACCTCATTGTGCGGGAGTCCAGCTGCTGAGAAAATTGGGATTTTCTGACCTCGGGCGATGCTGTTCATCACATCAATGGGTGAAATCCCGGTCTGTATCATTTCCTCGGGGTAAATCCGACACTGCGGGTTTATCGGCTGTCCTGGAAGTCACAAAACAATGAAAATAAATGCAGGGAGGAGCAAGCCATGAAGACTGCTGTGAAACAGACAGAGAAATTACTGGAGAAACTCAACAGGTCTGGCAGCATCTGTGGAGAGCAAGTGGAGTTAATGTTTCAAGCCCAGTGTGACTGTCATTGGAATGGTTTAAAGACTGGATTCCATGTTGTTCTCCCCTCTTCTAGGGTACGAATGTGGAATAGATGTAAGAGGACAGATATGATCTTTTTTGAATGGAGCCTGAGCGATCCTAAGGCCTGTTCCTGTTCCCATTTTCTGGAACACCAACGGTGTGGAAGCAGGTCATTTGGTCCATTAAATCCAGACTGACCCTCTGAAGAACATCCCCTGCCAACTCTATCCTCTGAGCCCTGCATTTCACATGGCTAACCCACCTAACCTGCACATCCCTGAACACTACAGGCTATTTAGCATGGCCATTCCACCGAGCCTGCACATCTTTGGGCTGTGGGAGGAAACCGGAGCACCCGGAGGAAACCCACGCAGACACGGGGAGAATGTACAAACTCCACACAGACAGTTACCCGAGGCTGGAATCGAACCTGGGTCCCTGGTGCTGTGAGGCTGCAGTGCTAACCACTGAGTCACTGTGCCACCCCATTTGTCACTCTCCTTGGTTGCCTTTCCTTTGCTTAAATGCAGAATGTGCTTGGGTTTCTCACTATTGTCCACCCTCTCTGCTACTTGTTTCTGAGTCCTCTCCAGCACCCACCAGAAGACTGACACCCAGACATGTATATGGTCACAGAAATTTGAGGGTGCATACATGAGGATCAATGGTCGGCACAACATTGTGGGCTGAAGGGCCTGTTCTGTGCTGTACTGTTCTATGTTCTATGTTCTATGTTCTACACTCTGCCAACTTTGGTCAGTGCCCACCATTCACAGTAGAACACCTGGCTTCAATTCCCACACTGGCTGAGCTCATTACCATGGACATGTCAACTTCCCGATCTCTCCCCTCACCACATCCTCAGGTTAAACCACCTCAATGCGCCTCTGGTCTGGACCTGAAACACTAACTCTGGCTTCTCTCCACAGAGGCAGCCCGACCCAGTGGATTTCTGTGGCAATTCCTGTTTTGTTTCCGATTCCCTCTCTCAGTCTCTCTCTCTCTAATGAGAGAGCACCCCCCACCCCCGCTCCTCCGCTGTGACTAGGTGTCCTTTCGAAGATCGCAGTGATAGAGAGTATAGAAAGAGAGACTCACCATTTATATCAAGGAAATCCTCTGCCACTACAGCAGGCCCCTTATCGATTGGCTTTCCCGATCCATTAAACACTCGACCTGGGAATATCAGCAAGGACAAGTCTCTCAAAGAGATGAAGAGCTGTGACGTTTCATCATGTGGGTACCAGGAGTCGGTACAGTGCAGGAACAGGCCCTTCGGCCCACCATGTCTGTACTGACCGTGATGCCATTCTAAATGAATCCCGCCTGCCTGCACGTGGTCTGTACTCCTCTATTACCTCCCTGTTCATGTGTCAGTCTGAATGCCTCGTTCTCACATCTGCCTCTACCATCTCCTCTGGCAGCGTGTTCCAGGCACCTACCAGCTTCTGTGTAAAAAAACTTGTCTCGCACATCTCCTTTAGACTCCCCCCCAACCCCACCGCCCCCACCTTGCCTCATCTTAACCCAATGCCCCCGGTATTTGACATTTCCACCCTGGGGACGCAAAAAAAGTCTCAGACTATCCACCCTAAACATGCTTCTCATAATTTTATAGACTTCTACCAGGTTGGCCGTCAGCCTCTGATGCTCTAGCAAAAACAATCCAAGTTTTCCCAAACTCTCCTTAAGGCTAACGCACTCCAATAGAGACAACATCCTGATAAACCTCATTGCGCCCTCTGCAAAGCCCAAGAATTTGGTAAAGTCCATGAGGATAATATCCACTGCCCCAGCCCTCAAAAGGTTGACCCATGCACAGCGTTGATTTTGATGTACATTTTGCCTGTTTAGGGAGAAGGGGGGGTCCCTGGCCAGTTCTGTGGGAGGAGGGTTAATGTAGCTCTCCACTCTCCCAGCATTAAGTGCCAGCATCTGTCGCCGATGCCTCACACTCTCTCTGTCCCTGTGACTGCACGCAGCAAACGCTCATATTCTTCCACCGACACTGTCTCCTCCCTCACCCACTCCGACCCTGCCCCCCCCCCCCATCCTGCGTGCCCTCTGTGCTTCCTGCTCACTCACTTCGACCCACTAATGCCCATTAACAAACACCAAACTACGCTAACCCTATTTACATGCACTTGGTCCGTAGCTTACTATGCCCTGGCATTTTAAGAGCTCGTCCAGATGCTTCTTAAATGTTGCGAGAGTACCTGCCTCTACCACCCTCTTAAACAGCACCTTCCATATTTCTCCCAGTCTCTGGGGCAAAACACTTCTTTCATTGATCTCCTCCAAACCACTGACTCCTCACGCTAACCCTATACCCTCTGGTCGTGGGCACATCTGCGAATAAGGGGAAAAGATTCTCACCATCTACTCTACATCTGTCATAATTTTGTACCCTTCAGCCTCCCTCTGCTCCTGGGAAAACAAACCAGGTTATCCAAGTTTCTCTTTATAATTGAGACTCTTCATCCCAGGCAACATCCCGGTGAATTTTGGGAAGCTCTTCTACGCACTAAGGGTGGTGGAGCTCTCTCCCACAAATGTAGAAGATTCAGGATCAGTTATTAACTCTATATCCAAGGGAGATCTGTTTTTATTCAGTAAAGATATTGAGGAATATAGGACAAAGGCAGGTATATGGAGATGATAAAATGAACGGCAGATGCTGGAGAATCCGAGATAACACAGCGTGGAGCTGGACGAACACAGCAGGCCCAGCAGCGTCTTAGGTGCAGGAAAGCTGATGTTTCAGGTCTAGACCCTTTTCTGATGAAGGGTCTAGGCCCGAAATGTCAGCTTTCCTGCTCCTAAGACGCTGCTCGGCCTGCTGTGTTCATCCAGCTCCACGCTGTGTTATGCCAGGTACATACAGTTAGGCCACAGATCAGCTGCGATCTCACTGAGTGGTGGAACACATTCAGGGTGCTGAGTGTCCCACTCCTGTTCCTCTATCCCATTGCGGAGGTGGGATTTGAGGAATATATAGGGAGGCATCTGTAACGTGGCAGTACGCAGAGGGAGGTGGGGCAGGCTCTGTACGAGGTCGGAGCTAGGGCAGAGGCAGAGGGACCTCATGCATGTCAGGCTGATTGTGGGGACGACTTAAGGCCTAGCCAGAGATTAGCTGCTCGGCAAGCGCCCGCTCAAACAATCCTCTCACCGAGCATATCCTCTGACACTGGTGCACGGAGAATGTCTCCAATGAACTCACAGGATGTCAACTTGGCATCAATGCCTGATGTTCCTTCAAATACCTGCAGGACAAAATATAAAGTAAAATAGAAAATATATAGTCACACTGGCTCCAAGAAAAGTGCACAGCGCAAATCAGTCAACCACAGGAACTCGGTAAAGAGAGGGAGAGAAGACAGAAACTCAGGCTGTCACCCACTTTCCCACCCAATAGCAACTTGCATTTATATAGCCACCTTTAAAGCATTCACATGTCCTGAGGTCCTTCACAGGAAATTAGCACAGTTAAGCACTGAGCAAGGTGAAGCGCATTGAGCACAAGTGATCAAAAGTTTAGGCCAAAAGGTAATGTTTTAAAGCAAATGGGGAGACAGACGGAGAGAGAGAGACAGAGAAGGGTAGAGAATTTTAACAAGGAAATTCCAGAGGTTACAGCCCCAGGCAATGGTCTCCAATGACAGAGCTTTTAAACTGGGGCTGCTGTAGAAATCAGGATCAGAGCAATGCCGAGACCTCGGAAGGAGGAGATCGGGAGAAGTTGGGAAGGATTTGAAGTTGGAGATTTCCCAATGCCAGGGGGACGGGTAACGTGAGGCAGCAGACAGGTGATAGATGGGCCGATACTTCTGGGTGATACAGGACGAGACTGCGGCCAGGACAGTGTGCGGGAATCATGGCTGTAAAGTAACAAAGGCATGGGCAAATGTTGGAGCAGGGGCTGAGCTGAGGTAAGCCCAGAGAAGGGCAAAGTCAACAAGGTGGGGGGTGAGTCGGGATGGCATTGTGGCTCAGTGCTTAGCACTGCTATCTCAGCAGCACCAGGGGCCCAGGTTCGATTCCAGCTTTGGGTAACTGTCTGTGTGTAGTTTATGCATTCTCCCCATGTCTGTGTGGGTTTCCTCACAATTCAAAGATGCGCGATTGGCCAGGCTAAATTAACCTGTAGTGTACAGGTTAGGTGGGGGTGGAACAAAGAAACAAAGGACAAAGAAACCTACAGCACAGGAACAGGCCCTTCGGCCCTCCAAGCCTGCGCCGATCAAGATCCTCTGTCTAACCTGTCATCTATTTTCTAACGGTCTGTGCCCACTTGCTCCCTGCCCATCCATGTACCTGTCCAAATATATCTTAAAAGACGTTAACGTGTCTGCGTCTACCACCTCCGCTGGCCACGCGTTCCAGGCGCCCACCACCCTCTGTGTAAAGAACTTCCCACGCATATCTCCCTTAAACTTTCCTCCTCTCACTTTGAACTCATGATCCCTAGTAATTGAGTCCCCCACTCTGGGGGAAAAAGCTTCTTGCTATCCACCCTGTC
Source organism: Stegostoma tigrinum (assembly GCF_030684315.1). Classification (NCBI taxonomy): domain Eukaryota; kingdom Metazoa; phylum Chordata; class Chondrichthyes; order Orectolobiformes; family Stegostomatidae; genus Stegostoma; species Stegostoma tigrinum. The sequence goes on along the minus strand of NC_081354.1, from coordinate 187,610,368 downwards.
TATACCCCTCATGATTTTGTAGGCCTCAATCAGGTCCCCCCTCAATCTCCGTCTTTCTAATGAAAATAATCCTAATCTATTCAACTTCTCTTTATAGCTAGCACCCTCCATATCAGGCAACACCCTGTTGAACCTCCTCTGCACCCTCTCCAAAGCATCCACATCCTTTTGGTAATGTGGCGACCAGAACTGTACACAGTACTCCAAATGTGGCCGAACCAAAGTCCTATACAACTGCAACATGCCCTGCCAACTCTTGTACTCAATACTCTGCCCATTGAAGGAAAGCATGCCGTATGCCTTCTTGACCACCCTATTGAGCTGCGTTGTCACCTTCAGGGAACAATGGACCTGAACACCCAGATCTCTCTGTTCATCAATTTTCCCCAGGACTTTTCCATTTACTGTATAGTTCACCCTTGAGTTTGATCTTCCAAAATGCATCACCTCACATTTGCCCGGATTGAACTCCATCTGCCATTTATCTGCCCAACTCTCCAGTCTATCTATATTCTGCTGTAATTTCTGACAGTCCCCTTCACTATCTGCTACGCCACCAATCTTAGTGTCATCTGCAAACTTGCTGATCAGACCACCTACACCTCCCTCCAGATCATTTACACATATCACAAACAACAGTGGTCCCAGCACAGATCCCTGTGGAACACCACTGGTTACAGGTCTCCATTTTGAGAAACTCCCTTCTACTAGTACTCTCTGTCTCCTGTTGACCAGCCAGTTTTTTATCCATCTAGCTAGTACAGATGTGTCATAGGGTGTCATGGGAAATGCAGAGTGGGTTGGTGTGGGTGTGATGGACTGAGTGGCCTACTTCCACACTGTAGGGATTCTTGTAACAATTTTATTCTACAATAATTGCTTTGGTGATGGACAGGGTATGGAGTTAGAGATTCAACTCTGTATCGGTCAAGAGCCTAAGCTTTGCAAACATTTTGTTTGAGTCGATGCAGCAGCTGGTCAGTAATGGTTGGAATCTCTGCTGTTTGTTCAAGGCCCTGTCCCAGCGGGTTAGGACCTGTATCAATGACTGGATTTACCTGAACCACTGCTTTGGATCCAACGACCTCTAACACCTGCCCACTGCGCTCACTGCTATCTGGCAGGGTGAAGTTCACAATCTCTGCATATTTCGGAAACTGCAAGAAAAGAACAGAATTCAAAGACTCCAAGCACCGAACGAGATCGCGTCAGATGGGGGCATTAGCGGGGGATTTACTCGCTGCCTTCCAGCAAAGGGCCAGTAACATCTGAGTGTACAGCGGCGCGCTGCACTGTCAGTGACCGGTCGATAGAGGCACTGGAGGAGCTGGAGTGACAGCGATCAGCCGTTCCCCGTTCAGACCAAGGAGGCAGGGACCCTCTGTGAGCTACTCACATAGACAACACAGCCTGTTTGATGGACACAGGGTAGAGGGAGCTTTACTCTGTATCTAACCCCATGCTGTCCCTGTCCTGGGGAGTGTTTGATGGGTGCAGTGTAGAGGGAGCTTTACTCTGTATCTAACCCTGTGCTGTCCCTAAACCGGGGATAGTTGATGGGGGGGACAGTGTAGAGTGAGCTTTACTCTGTATCTAAACCCGTGCTGTCCCTGTCCTGGGGAGTGTTTGATGGGGACAGTGTAGAGGAAGCTTTACCTGGTATCTAACCCCGTGCTGTCCCTGTTCCTGGGAGTGTTTGATGGGGGCAGTGTAGAGGAAGCTTTACCCTGTATCTAACCCCGTGCTGTCCCCAGTCCCAGGGATGGTTGATGGGGGGGGTACAGTGTCGAGGGAGCTTTACTCTGTATCTAACCCTGTGCTGTCCCTGTCCCGGGGATGGTTGATGGTGGGGACAGTGTAGAGGGAGCTTTACCCTGTATCTAACCCCGTACTGTCCCTGTCCCAGGGATGGTTGATGGGGGGGAAGACAGTGTAGAGGGAGCTTTACCCTGTATCTAACCCTGTGCTGTCCCTGTCCCGGGGATGGTTGATGGGGGGGGGGGGCAGTGTACAGGAAGCTTTACCCTGTATCTAACCCTGTGCTGTCCCAGTCCTGGGAAGTGTAATGTGTATCTGCAATAGAACGGGAGGCCATTCCTTCGTGCCCTGCGTGGCTGTTGGCTGCAGTACCCGCGTTTGCGAGGTCCTCGCTGCGGATTTGCCGCCTCGCAGTCAGTTGGGTTTGCTGATGAACTGAGAGTGACGTTTCTCACACTGGGCTCGGGAAGGACCTCTCTGAGCCTGCCTCATGCATCATTACCCCTGACGCCTCTCGATAAGGAAGTGATGTCGTTGACAGCCCATTAATGAGTGAGATGCCCAGTGGAGGGGAACAATGGGAGCTCAGCTCCCTGCCTAACATGTTCAAACCAACAGCTCTCGAGGACTGACAGGGTAAAGAAAACACAATTTGCACTGTAATCACCTGGCCCCACACACCGTTACTCCATGACTTAACCCATACCTTCACATTATCCAGTACCACCAGTGGCCCGTTCACAGCTGAGATGGTTCTGTAAGCTGCAGAGAGGGAAACAGGACGGGTTTATGTACAGTTGGAGGGTGTGAAAGAGCCGTTTGGAACGGTTAGCCACGCATTGCCAGTTTAACATCCATTCACAGTGACATGCACAGCCACTGTATCTGTAAAGGTCCTGACCTGCCCAGCAAGGCCTTTCAGAACAGGGCCTCTCGTACACACACATCTGGGGAGGCACCCCACTGCCATCCAGCCTCGCTAACAACTCCGATCTTGAAATTCCCAAACAGCACAGCGGAGCAATGGGATCCTGCCCGGCTAGCTCATGCTGCAGGAGCGACCGTAAACACAGAGTGGGCTAAGTCAAATTTTTATTCATTGCACCAGCAAACCAACTGGACCGGTGACAGCACAGCTATGAGGAGTGTCATTCCCGGCTCATGGGTGGAGGTGGTGGCCCAGTGGTATTATCGCCGAGCTGCTAACCCAGAGACCCAGATAATGTTCTGGGGACTTGGGTTCGAATCCAGATGGTGGAATTTGAATTCAATAAAATACCTGGAACTAAGAGTTTAACAATGACCATTGTCGAGTGTCAGAAAAGCCCATCTGGTTCACTAATGTCCTTTAGGGAAGGAAACTGCCATCCTTACCTGGTCTGGCCTACATGTGACTCCAGACCCACAGCAATGTGGTTGATTCTTAACTGCCATCTGGGTAATTAGGGATGGGGCAATAAATGCTGCCTGGCCAGTGACTCCCTCATCCCGTGAATGAATAAAGACCTCCTCTCTGAGTTAGCTCGTGGTGTGTTTAAAAGCTCACTCTAAACGTCGCTCTCTCCTGCGGTATTCAGGGAGTGCAGCACTACCTAGAGGAGCTGTGATATTAAACTGAAGCTTCCAACCACCTCTCAGGTGGGGATATAAAACATCCCATGGTGCGCAGAGTTCACTCCCCAACTCCCCAGTATTCCACCCAAATGCTACGACCACATCGCAGTTGTGGGATTCTGCTGTGTGTGCAAACCAGCTGCTGCACGCCCTATGGGAACGGAGTTGAGGTTTATCAGATCAGCCACAATCTCATCGAATGGTGGAGCAGCCTCGATGGGCTGAATGGCCTACTTCTGCACCTGGAGTGTGACGGAACATTGCCATCTGAATAAATGAGTGCAATGATATCATCAGTCTAAAGCTAGACTGGCAGTACATCCGTCCCTTTCAACATTCACTCCCTCCACTGTTAGTGCACCTTAAGATTGAAGCATTTATATTGTATATGCTATTGTTTACACCTTGTTGGGTACAATGCTGTATATTACATAATAACTCATGAAATGTTACAGTTACAAGACAGAATTGGAGCACTGAAATTGCCCACTGATGCTGCTGGTTCTGCATTGATATCTGTGTTCCAGTTCTTCTCCTCCTGGTATTGTTTCTCCCAAACATCGAAGCCGACATACATTCAGGAAGCAACATTGAGAAGGTAGGTTCAGGGGGCAATGGTGAACAAAAGCCCACAGGCAGTGATGTGCACACTTGTGGATACATGATTTGGTGGGGAGGGGGAGGTGGGGAGGTTTCAGCGGTGTGTGGGTAACTGCCTGGTTTGGCAGAAAAGGGTTATGTTGATTCCTGGCTGAATCAGCCACTGACAAGGCTCACATTCCCTCTGTCACTTACTTCTGTAGTCTCAGCGTGACTTGTTCACTCTCCACCCCACACTTCACATGGACTGAACAGATGTGTCGGCCTGTGAGTGTGTACGTGCGTTCATGTGAGCTGTGTGTGTGTGTGTGTGAGTGAGCATGTGTCTGTGTATGTATATGTGTGTAGGTGAATGAGTGTGTGTGTGAGCATATGTGTGAGTGTGTGTATGTGAGTGCATTTGCGAATGTATGTGTGTGTGTGTGTGTGCATGGTGGGTGGGTGTGAGCATATGTGTGTGAAAAAGTGTGTGTGTGGGTGTGCATGTGTGTGTGTGTGTGTGTGTGTGTGTGTGTGTGTGAGCGCATGTGTATGCAATGTGTGTGTTTGTGTATCTTGTCGAAAGTACACGTTAGGGTGGCATGGTGGCTCAGTGGTTAGCACTGCAGCCTCACAGTGCCAGGGACCCGGGTTCGATTCCACCCTCGGGGTGACTGTCTGTGTGGAGTTTGCACATTCTCCCCGTGTCTGCGTGGGTTTCTTCCGGGTGCTCCGGTTTCCTCCCACAGTCCAAAGATGTGCAGGCTAGGTGGATTGGCTGTGCTAAATTACCTGTAGTGTTCAGGGGTGGTTGGGTGAGGGATATACATCTGGGTGGGATGCTCTGAGGTTCAGTGTGGACTTGTTGGGCCGAAGGGCCTGTTTCCACACTGTAGGGATTCTATGATGATTGCAGTTACTGGTGGTGGAGGGAGTGGATGCTTGTGGATGTGGTGCCAATCAAGCGGCTGCTTTGTCCTGGATGGTGTCGAGCTTTTCGAGTGTTGTTGTACTGGATCGTTCAGCCTTATAATACTATTTCTTCTGGAATTCCCTCCCTGAGGGCATTGTGGGTCAGCATCCAGCACATGGACTGCAGCAGTTCAAGAAGGCAGCTCAATCCCACCTTCTCAAGGATGGATAGTAAATGCTGTCCGAGCCAGTGATGCCTACTCCTCACAAATTGATAAAAAATATTTAAATGTGCCTCTGCTCCACCGCGTTCACCTAAAATCCCATCCCATTCGAGACTGAACGGCAAGGATTTAATACATCAAAGTGTGAATATTTGGATATAATCCTTCTCTTCTTGTTTCTTCAGTGAAACTAAACAGTTTTGGGTATAACTTAGCCCCTTAAACTGGATGAAGAATTCACTGCTCTTTGAGGCTTCATTTAAAATGCTTAGACCTGTGATTCTAGACCACTGTACTGACATTTACAGGAAATCTAAAACTGGGAAGAGCAGCAAACAGTGAGAGGTAAACTTCCAGAGTACACAGATAGGACACAGAAATGCACAATAGATGCAGAGGAATACAAGGAAGAACAGCCAGGAGCAAAATGAGGTCAACTGGAGGTATTATAAGGGGGAAAAACCCAACAGGAGATGGGAGTCTATGTCCTGATCTTTGACAGAATTTAAAGTAACAAAATAGTGAACTGAACATTGGGTTACTGGGCTGTATGGTGAGGGGAATAGAGTGGGATTAGATTTCAAGGCAGGGGTCATGATTAGGAATTTTACAAAAATTGGCAAAGATTGATCCAAGCGTCAGCTCGAATATGTGGGGAAGGTGGACATGCTCACGTGGGCAGGGATGGTCAGCACCTATCAGTCATTATGTTCACAGTCTGGGTCAGACCTGCGCTCTCTAAAGCTTCTTAAACACCCTTCAGCTAAGCTGTTGCATTGCTCACTTTAACCTTTGACTCAGCTCCCTCTGTCTCTTTTCGGGAAACACGCTGGAAGATTCCGTATGCTCTCTAAAAACTGGCCCGCTGTTGTTCAGTTGAGTAAGCAGGGTGATTCACTTTGTCTCTCAACGTTATCTCCTAATTCATCAGAATGGATCAATCGGAGATAATTGATTTAATTAAGCTGAGTCCCCACATTCGACCCCCTACCTCTACCACTACACACCCGCCGTCCCCTCCCCCACATGCCTCACTGCAGCTAAGGGATGGTGTCTAACATATAAAATGTTAGAGATGAGACAGCAAGTTGGACATATGGAAGGTTGTGGAGCTGGAGGATGTCACAGAGAGAGGGAGCGGTAATGTCCTGGTGGGATTTAATGTGAGTGTCAGAACTTTGAACCTGAGGCTTTGAGGACCCAAGGTAGGGCAATGAGTGAAGGGATTTGACACATGTCGAGTTTAAAAAGAACAAGGATGCTAACACTCGAGAGTCTGGATTGTGAAGCTTTCAGGAGGTTCACAATCGTGAGGCTGAGGCAGAGTTCAGGTTAGAAAGGTGTCATGCTGGATGTGAGGGATATCCCCGCAGTGCCAACTCTGAGTCACTACACTGAGGGTTGATGCCTCCCTGTAGAGCAGACCCTGCCAGTGCAGCGCTGAGAGAGTGCCGCTCTAACACGTGTACTAGCTCACAGGTATAAACAAGGCTCAATCTGCTCTCCAGAGATGTAAATAATCTCTCGATGACTGATTTGCAAACAAATCATGGAGGGAGGTTTTTTCAATATCCGGGAGGGATAGCTTTTGGGGCTTTCTGCCAAAAAATATTATACACATGAAGGTTTATCAGTCCAAACTATCCTGCTCACATTATCTAGATCAGCCTCCTCAATATGTCCCTCACCCCATGTGTGTCCTCCACCCCCTCCATTCCATATCCCTCAACCCCATCTGTGTCCCTCAATCCTTCCATTCCATATACCTCAGCCCCATCTGTGTCCCTCAATCCGTCCATTCCATATACCTCAGCCCCATCTGTGTCCCTCAATACCTCAATTTCATGTCCCTCACCTCCATTAGTGTCCCCCAATCCCTCTATTCCATATCCCTGACTCCATCTGTGTCCCTCAACCTCTTTATCCCATATCCCCCAATCCAATATCTGTCCCAACCTCTCTATTCCATATCCCTCAATCGAATCTCTGCCCCCCCAAACTCTCAATTCCATATCCTTCAATCCAATCTCTGCCCCCAATCTCATTATTCCATATCCCTCAACCCAATCTCTGACTCCCAATCTCTCCATTCCATATCCCTCAACCCAATCTCTGGCCCCATCTCTCTATTCCATATCCCTCAATCCAATCTCTGCCTCCCAATCTCTCCATTCCATATCCCTCAACCCAGTCTCTGCCCTCAATCTCTCGTGATGGGTGGTATTATCACTGACAGCTTGCTGTCAATTCAAAGAAGATGTTTGGCTTATCACCCCCATGTGTATTAGAACATAGAACAATACAGCGCAGAACAGGCCCTTCAGCCCTTGATGCTGCGCTGACCTTTGAACTAATCTAAGCCCATCCCCTTACACTATCCCATCATCACCCATATGCTTACCCAAGGGCTGTTTAAATGCCCCTAATGTGGCTGAGTTAACTGCATTGGCAGGCAGGGTGTTCCACGCCCTTACCACTCTCTGAGTAAAGAACCTGCCTCTGACATCTGTCTTAAATCTATCACCCCTCAATATGTAGCTATGACCCCTTGTACAAGCTGAAGTCATCATCCTCGGAAAAAGACTCTCACTGCCCACCCTATCTAATCCTCTGATCATCTTGTATGTCTCTATTAAATCCCCTCTTAGCCTCCTTCTCTCCAATGAGAGCTGACCCAAGTCCCTCAGCCTTTCTTCATAGGGCCTGCGCTCCAGGCCAGGCAACATCCGGGTAAATCTCCTCTGCACCTTTTCCAATGCTTCCACATCCTTCCTGTAATGGGGCAACCAGAACTGTACGCAATATTTCAAGTGAGGCCGCACTAGCGTTTTGTACAGTTGCAGCATGAAACATTGTTGTGTATGAATCTCAGTGCCAGTGTGACGCCAAGGTTTTTTGGCCATATGTCCCAAAGACATTAAACAACATAGCCATTGAAAATTAATGAAAACAACCCAGCTCAGCAAGCTAGAGCAGAACTTCACACACAACCTTAGCTACAAATCTCTGCTGAAACCTTAGGCCCATTCAGCCGTTCCGAAGAATGAAAATATTTACCACACCCAGCCTGTACCTGCAAAACCCACAACACAGTGTCCAACATTTAGTGTGGTTCAGCAATTGGACAACATTTAATGGATAATCCTGAGTGTGTGAAGAATGATGCTGATGCCCAATTTTGTATTGTTAGTTGGGTTTGTAGTTTGGTGCCCCTGCGTATGTTGGAAGATTCATTTATGAATACAGTGGGTCCTTTGCTTTATAGACCCAAAGAACCAACTTTTTGTCTGAATAAAACAGGTGACTGCCATTCATAGGGAATGCCTTGATCAGTCAGAAACCACATCCCTGGTTTAAAATTTAACCAAAATCGGGCAGTAAACCATCAATTGGCATTAATGGATGCTTTCTCCATGGCAACGTCTTTCCCAATCAGACTCCACTTGCCAACCATTAGACGACAGGAAATGGGAACAGGAGTAAGCTATTCAGCCCCCTCAAGGCTGCTCTGTCATCCAACAGGACCATGGCTGACCCGATATCCCACATATCCGCTTTCCTATCCTTTCCCCGTAATCCTTCATTCTTGACTGATCAAGAATCTATCTGTCTCAACCTTAAATATACACAAGATCTCTGACCTCTCCCACAGCTCTCTGTGGCGAGGAGATCCAAACACTCACAAACCTTGGAGAGAAGGAATTCCTCCTCATCTCAGTCTTAGATTGGTGCCTCTTTATTCTGAGATATGCCCTCTGGTGCTAGACTCTCCCATGATGGGGAACATCCTTTCAGCATTTACCCTGTCAGTCCCCTCAATAATCCTGCATGTTTCATTGAGATCATCTTTCACTCTTCTAAACTCCAATGAGTAAAGTCTCAATGTGTTTAGCCTTCTCTGAGCTGCTTCCAAATGAACTGGGATATTTCCTTAAATAAGGGGGAACAAAATGCTCACAGAACACCAGACGTGAACCTTGTTGCAGTAAGACTGCGCCACTCTTATATTTCAACTGCTTTGATATATGGGCCAACATTCAGGTCCAACACAAGCATGTCCCGGCAAAACTGAAGGATAGGAATGGCAGGATCCCGGAACCATGGATGACAAGGGAAATTGTAAACTTCGCCAAAAGTGAAAAGGGAGTATACAGTAGGTCAAGGGAGCTACAAACTGACAAATCCCTTGAGGGGTATGGAGAACTTAGGAAGGAACTTAAATGCAGAATTAGGAAGGCTGAAAGAGGGCATGAAACAGCAAACATGGTCAAAGACAATCCCAAGTTTATTTGTGCACATATTAGAAGAAAAAGGTAGCAAGGGAAAGAAGACACCCTCCAAGGACAAAGGAGGGACATTATACATGGAGCTGCAGGAAGTGGGAGAGATCTTTGATGAGCGCCTTGTATCGGTATCACCGAGAAGGACAGGACTGATGTTAAAGTCAGGGATGAGTGTGTGCATACTGTAGAGAATGTCAGTATATTAAAGGAGGAAGTTTTGGGAATCCTAAATTGCATTAAGGCAGACAAGTCCCCAGGGCCAGACGGGATCTATCCCAGGTTCCTGCGAGAGGCAAGGGAGGAACTAGCCGGGGCATTAGCAGATATCTTCGCATCCTCCTTGACCACGGGTGAAGTTCCAGAAGACTGGAGATTAGCCAATGTTGTTCCTTATTTAAGAAAGGAAGCAGGGATAATCCAGGAAATTATAGGTGGTGAGTCTGAAATCTGTGGTGGGGAAGCTCTGAGAGAAGATACTGAGAAGATACGATACATGCACATTTGGAGGGAAATGGACTAGTTAGTGACAGGCAGCATGGTTTTGTACAGGGAAGGTCATGTATCACCAACCTGACTGAATCTTTTAAGGAGGTGACAAAGATAATTGATGAGGGATGAGCTGTGGATGTAGTTTATAGGGACTTTAGTCAGACATTTGATAAGGTCCCACACGGCAGATTGGTACAAAACCTAAAATCACAAGGGATTCTGGGTGGGCTGGCCAGATAGGTACAAAACTGGCCTGGTCATAGAATACAGAGGGTAGCGGCGGAAGGGTGATTTTCAGAATGGAGATAGGTAACTAGCAGTGTTCCACAGGGATTGGTCTTGGGTCCTGTGTTATTTGTAGTATATATAAATGATCTGGAGGAAAATGTGGGTGGTCTGATTAGCAAGTTTACAGATGACACAAAGATTGGTGGAGTTGCTAATAGTGCCACTGATTGTGAAAGGATACAACAGGATATATACAGATTGGCGACTCAGGCACAGAAATGGCAGGTGGAGATTAATCCAGACAAATGTGATGTGATGCATTTTGGAGGATCAAATTTAGGTGTGAATTATACTGTAAATGGCAGAACTCTTTGGAACATTAACACACAGACAGATCTGGGTACACAGGTCCAAAGTTCCCATAGGTGGCCAGAGTGATTCAGAAGGTATATAGCTTCCTGGCCCAGGGGATGTAAGGTTAAAAAGACTAGGACTGTTTTCATTGCAAAGACAGTGGCTGATTGGCGACCTGATAGAGGGCTGCAAAATTATTAGAGGCATAGATAGTCAGAGGTTTTTCCCAGGGTTGAAGTTTCAATGACAAGGAGGCAAGGTTCAAGATGAGGGGGGGAAAATTTAAGGGAGATGTAGGAGAAAATGTTTTCCCACAGAGAATGGGTATGAGCCTGAACACACTGCCAGAGGAGGTGGCGGAAGTGGGCAGATTGACGACATTTAAGAGGCATCTGGATGTTTCCATGAACAGACAGACATATACACACGCACAGATGCATATTCACACAGACACATGCACGCACACAGACACATGCATGCACGCTGACACACGTACACTCACACACAGACACACATGCATGCACACACAGATACATGCATGCGCACACACACATGTACACTCTCACACACAGACACACACACACACACGCATACACAGACACACACAAAGACACATACATGTACTCACATGCACAAACAGACTCACTCACACTGATATACATACAAATCAGTATATAATGAAAGGCAGACACAAATCACTGATGCACACACACACAAGTTTTGTGATAAATATTCTTGATTGGTGACCAATTCTGACTCAACCAGTCTCAGTAAGCAGCAAGGCAAGTCATTTTCACGTAATTCATTCAACACAGGTTGACAGTGTCACTGTGAGCACGCACTCAAACTCCTTCCTGCGTGTGAGAGCAATAGGAAAAAATAATAACTCCAATCACAACGTTACTTCTCCCGGAACTAGCAACAACACAGTGCTGGAGGTATCAGCACAGGCTTTCACATTTCTCAATGAAAAACTGTGACATTCTTCGATCAAACTGTATTACAGTCCGAGTACTCAGGCACTCAGTCAACATGCACCCTGCCACCAGGCACACTCTCTGAGATCCCTGTCCCAATGAAACACAAGCCCAGCTCGCCATAACACCCTCCCAGCTCCCTGTCACACTGTAACACTCTTCCAACTCCCTGTCACAATGTAACACCCTCCCAGCTCCCTGTCACACTGTAACACTCTTCCAGCTCCCTGTCACAATGTAACACCCTCCCAGCTCCCTGTCACACTGTAACACTCTTCCAGCTCCCTGTCACAATGTAACACCCTCCCAGCTCCCTGTCACACTGTAACACTCTTCCAACTCCCTGTCACAATGTAACACCCTCCCAGCTCCCTGTCACACTGTAACACTCTTCCAACTCCCTGTCACAATGTAACACCCTCCCAGCTCCCAGTCACACTGTAACACCCTCCCAACTCCCTGTCACACTGTAACATTCTCCCAGCTCCCTGTCACACTGTAACATTCTCCCAGCTCCCAGTCACACTGCAACACCCTCCCAGCTCCCAGTCACACTGTAACACCCTCCCAACTCCCTGTCACACTGTAACATTCTCCCAGCTCCCTGTCACACTGTAACATTCTCCCAGCTCCCAGTCACACTGCAACACCCTCCCAGCTCCCAGTCACACTGTAACACTCTTCCAACTCCCTGTCACAATGTAACACCCTCCCAGCTCCCAGTCACACTGCAACACCCTCCCAGCTCCCAGTCACACTGTAACACTCTTCCAACTCCCTGTCACAATGTAACACTCTCCCAGGTCCCTATCACACTGTAACACCCTCCCAACTCCCTGTCACACTGTAACATTCTCCCAGCTCCCTGTCACACTGTAACATTCTCCCAGCTCCCAGTCACACTGCAACACCCTCCCAGCTCCCTGTCACACTGTAACACTCTTCCAACTCCCTGTCACAATGTAACACCCTCCCAGCTCCCAGTCACACTGTAACACCCTCCCAACTCCCTGTCACACTGTAACATTCTCCCAGCTCCCAGTCACACTGCAACACCCTCCCAGCTCCCAGTCACACTGTAACACTCTTCCAACTCCCTGTCACAATGTAACACTCTCCCAGGTCCCTATCACACTGTAACACCCTCCCAGCTCCCTGTCACACTGTAACACCCTCCCAACTCCCTGTCACACTGTAACATTCTCCCAGCTCCCTGTCACACTGTAACATTCTCCCAGCTCCCAGTCACACTGCAACACCCTCCCAGCTCCCAGTCACACTGTAACACTCTTCCAACTCCCTGTCACAATGTAACACTCTCCCAGGTCCCTATCACACTGTTACACCCTCCCAGCTCCCTGTCACACTGTAACACCCTCCCAGCTCCCTGTCGCACTGTAACACCCTCCCAGCTCCCTGTCACACTGTAACACCCTCCCAGCTCCCTGTCACACTGCAACACCCTCCCAGCTCCCTGTCACACTGTTACACTCTCCCAGCTCCCTGTCACACTGTTACACTCTCCCAGCTGCCTGTCACAGCATAGCACTCTCCCAGATCACGGTCACACTGTAACACACACGCAGCCCCCTGTCACACTGTCACAAACTGCCAGCTCCCTGTCACACTATAACACCCTCCCAGCTCCCTGTCACACTGTTACACCCTCCCAGCTCCCTGTCACACTGTATCACCCTACCAGCTCCCTGTCACACTGTAACAATCTCCAAGCTCCTTGTCACTCTGTATCACACGAACAGCTCCCTGTCACACTGTAACAATCTCCAAGCTCCTTGTCACTCTGTATCACACGAACAGCTCCCTGTCACACTGTAGCGCGCCCCTGTCTCCCTGTCACATTGTAACACTCTCCCAGGTCCCTATCACACTGTAACACCCTCCTGGCTCCCTGACACACTGTTACACTCTCCCAGCTCCCAGTCACACTGCAACACCCTCCCAGCTCCCTGTCACACTGCAACACCCTCCCAGCTCCCTGTCACACTGTAACACTCTCCCAGCTCCCTGTCACACTGTAACACCTTCCCAGCTCCCTGTCACACTGCAACACCCTCCCAGCTCCCTGTCGCACTGTAACATTCTCCCAGCTCCCTGTCACACTGCAACACCCTCCCAGCTCCCTGTCACACTGTTACACCCTCCCAGCTCCCTCTCACACTGTATCACCATCCCAGCTCCCAGTCTCACTGTAACACCCTCCCAGCTCCCTGTCACACTGCAACACCCTCCCAGCTCCCTGTCACACTGTAACACCCTCCTAGCTCCCAGTCACAATGTAACACTCTCCCAGCTCCCTGTCACACTGCATCACCCCCCGAGCTCCCTGTCACACTGTATCACCATCCTGGCTCCCTGTTGCACTGAACCACTCTCCCAGCTCCTTGTCATGATGCAACACCCTCCTAACTCCCTGTCACACTGTAACACCCACTCAGCTCCCTGTCACACTGCAACACCCTCCCAGCTCCCTGTCACACTGTTACACTCTCCCAGCTCCCTGTCACACTGTTACACTCTCCCAGCTGCCTGTCACAGCATAGCACTCTCCCAGATCACGGTCACACTGTAACACACACGCAGCCCCCTGTCACACTGTCACAAACTGCCAGCTCCCTGTCACACTGAACCACCCTCCCAGCTCCCTGTCACACTGTTACACCCTCCCAGCTCCCTGTCACACTGTACCACCCTACCAGCTCCCTGTCACACTGTAACAATCTCCAAGCTCCTTGTCACTCTGTATCACACGAACAGCTCCCTGTCACGCTGTAACAAACTCCAAGCTCCCTGTCACACTGTAACACCCTCCTAGCTCCGTGTCACACTGTAGCACGCCCCTGTCTCCCTGTCACATTGTAACACTCTCCCAGGTCCCTATCACACTGTAACACCCTCCTGGCTCCCTGACACACTGTTACACTCTCCTAGCTGCCTGTCACAGCGTAGCATTGTCCCAGATCACGGTCACACTGTAACACCCTCCCAACTCCCTGTCACACTGTAACAAACTCCAAGCTCCCTGTCATACTGTAACACCGGACCAGCTCCCTGTCACACTGTATCACACGAACAGCTCCCTGTCACACTGTAACAAACTGCCAGCTCCCTGTCGCAATGTAATACCCCCCCAGCTCCCAGTCACACTGTATCACCCTCCGAGCTCCCTGTCACACTGTAACACCTTACCAGCCTCCTGTCACATTGTATCACCCTCCGAGCTCCCTGTCACACTGTAACACCCTACCAGCTCCCTGTCACATTGTAACACCCTCCCAGCTCCCTGTCACACTGTAACAAACTCCAAGCTCCCTGTCACACTGTAACACCGGACCAGCTCCCTGTCACACTGTTACACCCTCCCAGCTCCCTGTCACAAGGTAACACCCTCCCAGCTCTCTGTCACACTGTATCACACGAACAGCTGCCTGTCACAGCGTAGCACTCTCCCAGATCACGGTCACACTGTAACAATCTCCAAGCTCCTTGTCACACTGTAACACTGTAACAAACTGCCAGCTCCCTGTCACACTGTAACACTCTCCCTGCTCCATGTCACAAAGTAGCACTCTCCCAGATCACAGTGACAATGTAACACCCTCCCAGCTCCCTGTCACACTGTAACACCCTCTGGGCACCCTGTCACACTGTAACTATGTCCCAGCACCCTGTCACACTGTAAAACCCTCCAAACATCCTATCACACTGTATCACCCTCCTGGCGCCCTGTCACACTGTAGCACTCTCCAAGCTCCCTGTCACACTGTATCACCCTACCAGCTCCCTGTCACACTGTTACACTCCCAGCTCCCTGTCACACTGTAACACCCTCCCAGCTCCCTGTCACACCGTTACACCCTCCCAGCTCCCTGTCACACTGTATCACCCTACCAGCTCCCTGTCACACTGTAACAATCTCCAAGCTCCTTGTCACTCTGTATCACACGAACAGCTCCCTGTCACACTGTAACAAACTCCAAGCTCCCTGTCACACTGTAACACCCTCCTAGCTCCGTGTCACACTGTAGCATGCCCCTGTCTCCCTGTCACATTGTAACACTCTCCCAGGTCCCTATCACACTGTAACACCCTCCCGGCTCCCTGACACACTGTTACACTCTCCCAGCTGCCTGTCACAGCGTAGCATTGTCCCAGATCACGGTCACACTGAAACACCCTCCCAGCACCCTGTCACACTGTAACACCCTCCCAGCTCTGTGTCACACTGTAACAAACTCCAAGCTCCCTGTCATACTGTAACACCGGACCAGCTCCCTGTCACACTGTATCACCCTCCGAGCTCCCTGTCACACTGTAACACCCTACCAGCTTCCTGTCACATTGTATCACCCTCCGAGCTCCCTGTCACACTGTAACACCCTACCAGCTCCCTGTTACATTGTAACATCCTCCCAGCTCCCTGTCACACTGTAACAAACTCCCAGCTCCCTGTCACACTGTAACAAACTCCCAGCTCCCTGTCACACTGTTACACCGGACCAGCTCCCTGTCTCACTGTTACACCCTCCCAGCTCACTGTCACACTGTATCACACGAACAGCTGCCTGTCACAGCGTAGCACTCTCCCAGATCACGGTCACACTGTAACAATCTCCAAGCTCCATGTCACAAAGTAGCACACTCCCAGATCACAGTGACAATGTAACACCCTCCCGGCTCCCTGTCACACTGTAACAATGTCCCAGCACCCTGTCACACTGTAAAACCCTCCAAACATCCTATCACACTGTATTACCCTCCTGGCACCCTGTCACACTGTAGCACTCTCCAAGCTCCCTATCACACTGTAACACTGTCCCAGCTCCCTGTCACATTGTAACACCCTCCGGGCACCCTGTCAGACTGTAACACTTACCCAGCTCACTGTCACTCTGTAACACCATCCCAGCTCCCTGTCATGCATTAGTTTTCGCCCAGCACCCTGTCACACTGTAACCCACTCCCAGCTCCCTGTCACACTGTATCACCGTCTCGGCTCCCTGTCACACTGTATCACCCTCCCACCTCCCAGTCACACTGTCACACTCTCCCAGCACCCTGTCACACTGTAACACCCTCCCAGCACCCTGTCACACTGTAACACCCTCCCAGCTCCCTGTCACACTGTTACACTCTCCCAGCTGCCTGTCACAGCGTAGCACTCTCCCAGATCACGGTCACACTGTAACAATCTCCAAGCTCCTTGTCACACTGTAACACCGGACCAGCTCCCTGTCACACTGTATCACCCTCCCAGCTCCCTGTCACACTGTTACACCCTCCCAGCTCCCTGTCACACCATATCACCCTCCCAGCTCCCTGTCACACTGTAACAATCTCCAAGCTCCCTGTCACACTGTAACACCGGACCAGCTTGCTGTCACACTGTAAAACCCTCCGAACATCCTATCACACTCTATCACCCTCCGAGCTCCCTGTCACACTGTAACACCCTCCCAGCTCCCTGTCACACTGTTGCACCTTCCCGACTCCCTGTCACACTGTTACACCCTCCTGGCTCCCTGTCACACTGTTTCACCTCCCAGTTCCCTATCACACTGTAACACTGTCCCAGCTCCCCGTCACAAAGTAGCTCTCTCCCAGATCATGGTGACAATGTAACACCCTCCCAGCTCCCTGTCACACTGGAACAAACTCCAAGCTCCCTGTCACACTGTAACACCCTCCTAGCTCCGTGTCACACTGTAGCACACTCCTGTCTCCCTGTCACATTGTAACACTCTCCCAGGTCCCTATCACACTGTATCACCCTCCCAGCTCCCTGTCACACTGTATCAGCCTCCCAGCTCCCTGTCACACTGTATCACCCTCCCAGCTCCCTCTCACACTGATTCACCCTCCCAGCTCCCTGTCACACTGTATCACCCTCCCAGCTCCCTGTCACACTGTAACACCCTCGCAGCTCCCTGTCACACTGTATCACCCTCCCAGCTCCCTGTCACACTGTATCACCCTCCCAGCTCCCTGTCACACTGTAACACCCTCCCAGCTCCCTGTCACACTGTAACAAACTCCAAGCTCCCTCTCACACTGATTCACCCTCCCAGCTCCCTCTCACACTGATTCACCCTCCCAGCTCCCTGTCACACTGTATCACCCTCCCAGCTCCCTGTCACACTGTAACACCCTCGCAGCTCCCTGTCACACTGTATCACCCTCCCAGCTCCCTGTCACACTGTAACACCCTCCTAGCTCCGTGTCACACTGTAGCACGCTCCTGTCTCCCTGTCACACTGTAACACCCTCCCAGCTCCCTGACACACTGTTACATTCTCCCAGCTCCCTGTCACACTAACAATCTCCAAGCTCCCTGTCACACTAACAATCTCCAAGCTCCCTGTCACACTGTAACACTGGACCAGCTCCCTGTCACTCTGTATCACCCTCCCAGCTCCCTGTCACACTGTAGCACTCTCCAAGCTCCCTGTCACACTGTAACACCCTCCTAGCTCCCTGTCACACTGTATCAGCCTCCACACTCCCTGTAACACTGTATCACCCTCCGAGCTCCCTGTCACACTGTACCACCCTCCCAGCTCCCTGTCAGACTGTTACACCCTCCCGATTCCCTGTCACACTGTTACACCCTCCCGGCTCCCTGTCACACTGTTTCACCCTCCCAGTTCCCTATCACACTGTAACACTCCCCCAGCTGACTGTCACAGCGTGGCACTTTCCCAGATCACAGTCACACTGTATGACCCTCCCGGCTCCCTGTCGCACTGTTACACCCTCCCACCTCGCTGTCACACTGTAACACTCTCCCAGCTCCCTGTCACACTGTATCGCCCTCCCAGCTCCCTGTCACACTGTATTACCCTCCCGGCTCCCCATCGCAGTCTTACACCCTCCCAGCTGCCTGTCACACTGTAACACCCTCTCAGCTCCCTGTCGCACTGTTACACCCTCCCACCTCGCTGTCACACTGTAACACTCTCCCAGCTCCCTGTAACACTGTATCACTCTCCAAGCTCCCTGTCACACTGTAACACCCTCCCAACTCCCTGTCACACTGTATCACCCTCCCAGCTCCCTGTCACACTGTATCACCCTCCCAGCTCCCTGTCACACTGTATCACCCTCCCAGCTCCCTGTCACACTGTAACACCCTCGCAGCTCCCTGTCACACTGTAACACCCTCGCAGCTCCCTGTCACACTGTATCGCCCTCCCAGCTCCCTGTCACACTGTATCCCCCTCCCAGCTCCCTGTCACACTGTATCACCCTCCCAGCTCCCTGTCACACTGTATCACTCTCCGAGCTCCCTGTCACACTGTATCACCCTCCCAGCTCCCTCTCACACTGTATCACCCTCCCAGCTCCCTGTCACACTGTATCAGCCTCCCAGCTCCCTGTCACACTGTATCACCCTCCCAGCTCCCTGTCACACTGTAACACCCTCGCAGCTCCCTGTCACACTGTATCGCCCTCCCAGCTCCCTGTCACACTGTATCCCCCTCCCAGCTCCCTGTCACACTGTATCACACTCCCAGCTCCCTGTCACACTGTATCACTCTCCGAGCTCCCTGTCACACTGTATCACCCTCCCAGCTCCCTGTAACACTGTATCACCCTCCCAGCTCCCTGTCACACTGTATCAGCCTCCCAGCTCCCTGTCACACTGTATCACCCTCCCAGCTCCCTCTCACACTGTATCACCCTCCCAGCTCCCTGTCACACTGTATCACCCTCCCAGCTCCCTGTCACACTGTAACACCCCCGCAGCTCCCTGTCACACTGTATCACCCTCCCAGCTCCCTGTCACACTGTATCACCCTCCCAGCTCCCTGTCACACTGTAACACCCTCCCAGCTCCCTGTCACACTGTATCACCCTCCCAGCTCCCTGTCACACTGTATCACCCTCCCAGCTCCCTGTCACAATGTAACACCCTCCCAGCTCCCTGTCACACTGTATCGCCCTCCCAGCTCCCTGTCACACTGTATCACCCTCGCAGCTCCCTGTCACACTGTATCACTCTCCGAGCTCCCTGTCACACTGTATCACCCTCCCAGCTCCCTGTAACACTGTATCACCCACCCAGCTCCCTGTCACACTGTATCAGCCTCCCAGCTCCCTGTCACACTGTATCACCCTCCCAGCTCCCTGTCACACTGTATCACCCTCCCAGCTCCCTGTCACAATGTAACACCCTCGCAGCTCCCTGTCACACTGTATCGCCCTCCCAGCTCCCTGTCACACTGTATCACCCTCCCAGCTCCCTGTCACACTGTATCACTCTCCGAGCTCCCTGTCACACTGTATCACCCTCCCAGCTCCCTGTAACACTGTATCACCCACCCAGCTCCCTGTAACACTGTATCACCCTCCCAGCTCCCTGTCACACTGTATCACCCTCCCAGCTCCCTGTCACACTGTAACACCCTCGCAGCTCCCTGTCACACTGTAACACCCTCGCAGCTCCCTGTCACACTGTATCGCCCTCCCAGCTCCCTGTCACACTGTATCCCCCTCCCAGCTCCCTGTCACACTGTATCACTCTCCGAGCTCCCTGTCACACTGTATCACCCTCCCAGCTCCCTGTAACACTGTATCACCCACCCAGCTCCCTGTCACACTGTATCAGCCTCCCAGCTCCCTGTCACACTGTATCACCCTCCCAGCTCCCTGTCACACTGTATCACCCTCCCAGCTCCCTGTCACAATGTAACACCCTCGCAGCTCCCTGTCACACTGTATCGCCCTCCCAGCTCCCTGTCACACTGTATCACCCTCCCAGCTCCCTGTCACACTGTATCACTCTCCGAGCTCCCTGTCACACTGTATCACCCTCCCAGCTCCCTGCAACACTGTATCACCCACCCAGCTCCCTGTCACACTGTATCAGCCTCCCAGCTCCCTGTCACACTGTATCACCCTCCCAGCTCCCTGTAACACTGTATCACCCTCCCAGCTCCCTGTCACACTGTATCACCCTCCCAGCTCCCTGTCACACTGTAACACCCTCGCAGCTCCCTGTCACACTGTAACACCCTCGCAGCTCCCTGTCACACTGTATCGCCCTCCCAGCTCCCTGTCACACTGTATCCCCCTCCCAGCTCCCTGTCACACTGTATCACCCTCCCAGCTCCCTCTCACACTGTATCACTCTCCGAGCTCCCTGTCACACTGTAACACCCTCCCAGCTCCCTGTCACACTGTAACATCCTCCCAGCTCCCTGTCACACTGTATCACTCTCCGAGCTCCCTGTCACACTGTATCACCCTCCCAGCTCCCTGTAACACTGTATCACCCACCCAGCTCCCTGTCACACTGTATCAGCCTCCCAGCTCCCTGTCACACTGTATCACCCTCCCAGCTCCCTGTCACACTGTATCACCCTCCCAGCTCCCTGTCACAATGTAACACCCTCGCAGCTCCCTGTCACACTGTATCGCCCTCCCAGCTCCCTGTCACACTGTATCACCCTCCCAGCTCCCTGTCACACTGTATCACTCTCCGAGCTCCCTGTCACACTGTATCACCCTCCCAGCTCCCTGTAACACTGTATCACCCACCCAGCTCCCTGTCACACTGTATCAGCCTCCCAGCTCCCTGTCACACTGTATCCCCCTCCCAGCTCCCTGTCACACTGTATCACCCTCCCAGCTCCCTCTCACACTGTATCACTCTCCGAGCTGCCTGTCACACTGTATCACCCTCGCAGCTCCCTGTCACACTGTATCCCCCTCCCAGCTCCCTGTCACACTGTATCACCCTCCCAGCTCCCTCTCACACTGTATCACTCTCCGAGCTCCCTGTCACACTGTAACACCCTCCCAGCTCCCTGTCACACTGTAACATCCTCCCAGCTGCCTCTCACACTGTATCACCCTCCCAGCTCCCTCTCACACTGTATCACCCTCCCAGCTCCCTGTCACACTTTATCAGCCTCCCAGCTCCCTGTCACACTGTATCACCCTCCCAGCTCCCTCTCACACTGTATCACCCTCCCAGCTCCCTGTCACACTGTATCACCCTCCCAGCTCCCTGTCACACTGTAACACCCCCGCAGCTCCCTGTCACACTGTATCACCCTCCCAGCTCCCTGTCACACTGTATCACCCTCCCAGCTCCCTGTCACACTGTAACACCCTCCCAGCTCCCTGTCACACTGTATCACCCCCGCAGCTCCCTGTCACACTGTATCACCCTCCCAGCTCCCTGTCACACTGTATCACCCTCCCAGCTCCCTGTCACACTGTAACACCCTCCCAGCTCCCTGTCACACTGTATCACCCTCCCAGCTCCCTGTCACAAGGTAACACCCTCGCAGCTCCCTGTCACACTGTATCGCCCTCCCAGCTCCCTGTCACACTGTATCACCCTCCCAGCTCCCTGTCACACTGTAACACTCTGCCGCTTCCTTTGCCTTGTTCCT
Source organism: Stegostoma tigrinum (assembly GCF_030684315.1). NCBI lineage: Eukaryota > Metazoa > Chordata > Chondrichthyes > Orectolobiformes > Stegostomatidae > Stegostoma > Stegostoma tigrinum. The sequence continues at coordinate 187,588,529 of NC_081354.1, read as the reverse complement.
GCACCCCTCTGTGCTGAGGTTAGAGGCTGGGTATTACTCTCCACCTGTTTTACTTACTGAGTCTGGGCTGACAGATGTAGTCTCTTGTTACTGCACACACATGCTCCCTGGCTGCCGTCAGCTCTCCCCTCTCATCATTCAGTTGAAGTTGCACCTTGGTTGCCGTGACCATAATGAGTGAGAGTTTGTTCCTGCCCGAGTTCCTCTGCCCGAGGTTGTGTACTCTGCGAGGTGCTGCCGCGGTCTCTCTCTCTCGTGTCTGTGTTACTGAGTCTTTGTGCTGCGACTCTGAAGCTGTGCCTGTGTTTACTGTAAGCACTGAGGCAGTGCCTACCTTCTGCTGTAAACTTTGATACTTATCGGAACTGGGATAGTCTGCTCTATCCCAGCGGCTAGGTCAGGGAAGGTCAGTGTGCTCCTTTCCTCACTTACACGAGCTGGTTGCAGTGCAGTGCTCCTGAACGGCAGTGAAATAGTTGGCATGTCAGTCAATTCGACAAAATATGCAAGGATAAATCAAAGATTTGCTAAAAATTTATAACGGTGGCAATAAAAAAATGTGCAAGGGAAAGCTGCTTCAAATTGCCCCAATGGATAGTAAAAGTTTATTCGACATTTAAATCAGAAAAGAGTTAACTCAGTAAGTGATAATGGGAACTGCAGATGCTGGAGAATCCAAGATAATAAAATGTGAGGCTGGATGAACACAGCAGGCCAAGCAGCATCTCAGGAGCACAAAAGCTGACGTTTCGGGCCTAGGCCCTTCGAGTCTAGGCCTGAAACGCCTGCTGTGTTCATCCAGCCTCACACTTTGTTAACTCAGTAAGTGTTGGCCCAATAGAAAATGAGTTGGAATGAAAATTAGAGTTTTGTTTAGATTTTACTGTCATGTGGACTGAAGTACAGGAATACATGAGTACAGTCAGAAGTGTTCAAAGTCACTGTTCTCTTCATTAAAAACCAGAACTTTTAAAAACACAGCAGAAATAAAAGAAAGCTAAAAGGTGAGAAAAACATCCCAAATTTTAAAGTCAATGTTTAATCTTCAAAGAAGGAGTTGGGAAGCACCGAAGCAAGCACTTGGGCCTAGTCGCAGGATGCAGTGCCAGCCAGCCCTGTCAGTCTCACTTCCATCTCCTGGAGGAGCCATATCTACTGCTGTCGATGTTTCTCCTTATCTCCGTTCTAAAAGCTCTTCCCTTTACTCTAAGACTGTCCCCTCAGGTCCAAGTCTGTCCTACAAGTGGAACCATCTTCCCAACACTTGCTCTGTCCACACCATTCAGTATTCCGTAAGTTTCCATTAGATCCCACCCCCATCCTTCTAAACTCAGCACCATGTCCAACCCTCCCTCTCATCCCATTGTAGCAGCACCTCATATTCCACCTCGGGAGCATACAGCCAGATGGTCTAAATGTGGATTTTACCAGTTTTAACATCTCCCCACATCCCCTCTCCGATCTCATCCCATGTCCAAGCTTCCCTCTCATCCCCTCCTCCTTGGCCTGGTAACCTATCCATCTTCTCTCCCACCTATCTGCTCCTTCTCCCTCACTGAACAATCCCCACCTGCACTCACCTATCATCATCCCACCTACACCCCCCAGCCCCACCCTTTCCCCCTCTATTTATTTCCCAGCTCTCTTCCCCCTCCCCCTTTTCTGAAGAAGGGTCCAGATCTGAAACGTCAGCCTTCCTGCTCCTCTGATGCTGCTTGGCCTGCTGTGTTCGTCCAGCTCCACACCTTGTTATCTCAGATTCTCCAGCATCTGCAGTTCTTACTATCTCCCAGCGGTAAGCAAGTTGCCTCCGAAGTCACGGGAATTCCTGAAGAATTGCAGGAAAAGTTGCTAACTCTGGTATTTTACCCCACCTGGTGTTGCCACTTGGATAGGTGTTGGGTGAGGCTTTTACCACAAAGCCCATTGCTGCCAAATAGCTTGGCTGTAATCAGAGTCCAGGGCTGGAATGTGAACAGGAAGAGCCAACGCCTCAAAGGGAGAGATAGCAAGAACTGCCGATGCTGGAGTCAGAGATAACGCTGTGCGGGCCTGGATGCAAGCAGCAGGCCAGGCACCATCAGAGGACCAGGAAAAGTGACGTTTTGGGTCTGGACCCTTCTTCAGAAATGGGGGAAGAGGGGTCCAGACCTGAAACGTCAGCTTCCCTGCTTCTCTGATGCTGCCTGGCCTGCTGTGTTCATCCAGATCTATACCATGTTACCTTACAGGGAGAGATGGGAGGGAGGGGCTCAGAAGGTCACAGCAGTGTTTACGAAGAGGATGAAGGGTTGGATTGGATGCATTTGGAATGGCTGTCCTGGTAGGTGGGGGGCCACAGGATCATCCACTTTGGCCACATTCTGTGAGAGCAATGAGCAGCAGCCCAGAATGATGCGGGTTTTCACAAGGCAGCCAGCAGCCATTGCAATGTTAATTAAACCGAGTGAGTCAATCTCCCTACTCACGCCTCCACTGTTCCTCACTGAGAACAAGCCATCGACATTCCCCCTGAAGAAGGGTCTAGGCTCGAAACGTCAGCCTTCCTGCTCCTCTGATGCTGGTTGGCCAGCTGTGTTCGGCCAGCTCCACACCTTTTTGTCTCCGACCTTCCCCTTGTGCCTTTCAAAACCGTTTTCATATGAACAAGGCTGGCCTGGGGGCTTCTGGATCAGTGCCTGGTGGTGCTGGAGAGTAGACCAGGAATGCAGAGTGCATTATCATTCACAACAGCAAAGTGACTGGAGTATTAGACCCAGCACCTGAGGAATGCCTGAGGTCAATAATACTGACAAATTTAAAGGGGAATAGATAAACTCACGAGGGAAAGGATTTGGCAGTAAGGTCTGTAGCTGAGGTGGAGAGGGTTGGGAAGTACTACATAGGATATATAGGATCATACAGCGCAAAAGAGGCCTTTCAGCCCATCGAGTCATTACCACCAAAAGCCACTCTAAATCTATACAAGGCACATTTTCCCTCAGTATGGCCAAATCGTTGAACGTTATGACATTTCAAGTGCTCACTCACATTCATTTAAAGGTTAGAAACTGAAAGAACTGCGGATGCTGTAAATCAGGAACAAAAACAGAAGTTGCTGGAAAAGCTCAGCAGTTCTGGTGGCATCTATGAAGGTAAAAAGCAGAGTTAACATTTCAGGTTTCTCAGTGCTGAGGAAGGGTCAACTAAAAACCTTAACTTCTGTTTTTATACTTCTAAAAATTGTGAATTTTCCCCTTCCAGGCAGTGCACGCTCATCCCCTCTTTGCCTCAAGACCCCTCCAAACCTCTTGCCTTCCATCTTCAAAAGAAGGAGAACGGCAGCTTTGTAGCCAAGTGGCCTTTGTAATGTTACACTCCTCCAAACCTTTGATCCCCAAACCTCCTCCACCCCAATCCTTCCCAGCTACAAAGTAAACGACCTGAGCTCTTATGGCACAGTGACTCAGGCATGTCCCAGTGACAGAGAATGCCCAGTTTCTGGGCCGCACTTGAAATGAAAACTGGCGTTAGATGAATGATCCTGTCCTTTCTGAGTCGATTACATCAGGACTGGAGGAAACCATTCAACCCCTCAAGCCTATCCCACCATTCAGTAAGATCGCAGCTGATCTGAGTCTTGGCTTCATATGCAGGTATTTTTAAAAATTGCTCTATCATGGAACGTGGACTTTGTGGGCTCAGCTAGCGTCCATTGGCCATTCCTATTAGTGCTTGAACTGAGTGGCTTGCTGGATCATTTTGGGACCCCATGATTGGACCGGAGTCACACGTAGGCCAGACATGATGGCAGATTTCCTTCCCTAAAGGACATTAGCAAACTGGATGAACTGAGTTGGCATCTACTTTTGGGGAGAAAGCTTTAAGTTTCCATCATCATCAGGTGCAAAAAGTATGCGCTAACATGTCTCAGAAATGATGTGAGGTAACAAGGTGTAGAGCTGGATGAACACAGCAGGCCAGGTAGCAGCAGAGGAGCAGGAAGGCTGACGCTTTGGGTCTGGATCCTTCTTCAGAAATGGATTGGAAGATTGCGACCCTTGTCTTATACACATCACTTCCTGGTACAATTAGTCGCTCCTGAACAATTTCCTCCAGGGTCTGAAACCTTTCAATCAGATCGCCCCTCTACATTATCTGAATCTAATACCACATGAACACATTGACTCTTAACTGAACCCTTGGAAGATATTCAGTTTTACAAGCCCTAACTTGTGAAGGAGGTGGACCATTCAGTTGGTCTAGCCAATGGCAGCCTCACCTAAGAGCACAGCAGTCACATGACACCAGGTGATTGTCCAACAGGTTTATTTGAAATCACAAGCTTTTGCCTGATGAAGTGGAGAGAGGTACACAGGAACAGAATATATAGGCAGAGAAATAATGGCAAAGTAACACCAGGTGATTAGGAGTGTCAACAGATAAGTATCATAGACAATTGACAATAGGTGCAGGAGTAGTCCATTCGGCCCTTCGAGCCAGCACCACCATCATTATGATCATGTCTGATCATCCACAATCAGTATCCTGTTCCTGCCTTATCCCCCTCACCTAGAAAATGGATATTCAGCGAGGGGGAGCTGCACTTGAGGGGAAATTTGGTCCTACCAATGAAATCCTGGTGAAGTGAGCAGCGATGTCACCCAGCCTCAAGCCTCCCTCCACAAGCAGAGGTTGGAAATGTCAAGGTATATCTCTTTATGACCCATTGGCCTCCATCCGAGGGCCACCACTGGCAGGTACTAGCCTGTGTTGAGGCCTGCTCATCTTCCAGAGCTCGATGGGCTATGTTTCCAAATCGTTCCACTCGTCATTGTCTGGAAGTGGCGATGATGTGGTTAAAAGGAAGCCAATGGTCAGAATTTCCACTCACCTTGCGATGATCCAAAATGACAAACCTTTCTGACAATGTTTAATAGACCAGGTTAAAAGTACATTGTGAGAAGTTAACTAGCTTTAGAAAAATTCCCTCCAGTTCAAATTCCAGTCAGTAATCATTACCAAAGAATACTCCAGAAAAATGTCAGGATTAGGAGCAGGATTAGAGCTTGGAGCTTCTCAACTTTGCATTTTGATAAATTTTTAAAATATTCTTCAATGGGCTGGACCAGCATTGGTCAGGCATCAGTCATTGATGCGAAAGTCCATTATTAAGAAAGAAATAACTGGGTGTTTTGATAAACTTAACACAATTAAACAGAGTAAACATGTTTTCTGAAAGGGAAATCATGTGTGACAAATTTGCTTCGAGGATATAACAAGCAGAGTTGATAAAGGGAAAACTGTGCATGGAGTGCCTTTCGATTTCTCAGTGAGGTGCCAGTCTTAAGGTTATTGCACAAGCGATGAGCCTATGGTATTGAGTGGGACTCTTTTAACATGGATTGAGTATTGATTTTTTAAATAGAATTCCTAGAGTGTGGAAGCAGGCCATTCTGCCTAACAAGTACACACTGATCCCCTGAAGAGCATCCCAACTCAGAACCATCCCCATACCCTATCCCTATCACCTTGCTAATGAACCCAACCCACACATCCCTGAACACCGTGGGTAATTTAACATGGTCAATACACCTTACCAGCACATCTTTGGTCTGTGGGAGGAAACCGGAAGAAACTCACATAGGCACAAGGAGAACATGCAATCTCCACACAGGTAGTCGCCCGAGGGTGGAATCAGACCCAGGTCCCTGGCACTGTGAGGCAGCAGTGTTAATCACTGAGCCACAAACATCAGTCCCAGAGTCTCAGTAATAAGGGTCAGAGTGTGGTGTATTTGTTGATGATATAATATTGGCTGGGAGGGTATTTTATAATGAGGACATAAGGTACCTGTAAGGGGATATAGATGGATCGAGTGAGTAAGCAACAATCATTTTTTAAAATTCACTCAAGGGATACAGTTGTTACCAGAAAGGACAACATTTATTGCCCATCCCTAATTGCCCAGAGGGCAGTTAAGAATCTATCCCATTGCTAAGGATCTGGAGTTGCCAGGCCAGGTAAGGACGGCAGCTTCCTTCCCTAAAGGGCATTAATAAACCAGATGGGAATTTCCTGACAATTAACAATGGGCTCATTGTCATCATTAGACTCTTAATTGCAGACTTTTAAAAATGTGAATTCAAATTCCACCATGGCAGGATTTGAGCCCAAGGTCCCCAGAACATTAGTGGGGTCTCTGTGTTAACAGCCTAGCAACGATACCACTAAGCCATCACCTCCCCATTGTAGATTTAATTTATCATAAGAAAGTGTAAGGCCATGCACTTTGGTAGGAAGGATCAAAAGTAAAAGTTACTATTTAAACAGAGAAATTGCAGCACGGAGGGAGCTGGCTGTTCTTGTGCATGAAACATAAAAAAGTTAGCATGGAGACACAGCAAGTAATTCAGAAGGTGAATAGAATTTTGGCTTTCACTGCTCGGGAGTTGAAGTTTAAAAATAGCAAATTCTTGTTAAGATTGAACAGGGTGCTGTACCGGGGTACCGTGTACCGGCCTTGTCCCTGTACTTGGCAAAAATTGAAGGCAACTCAAACAATATTCACTGGCTGACTCCTGGAAGGAAGGGTTTGACTTAACAAGAACAGTTAAACAGGTTAGGCTTTCATTCAGTGATACTGAGAACTGCAGATGCTGGAGAATCCAAGATAATAAAATAGTTTTAAAATCTCCCCTTCCCCCACCGCATCCCAAAACCAGCCCAGTTCGTCCCCTCCCCCCACTGCATCCCTAAACCAGCCCAGTTTGTCCCCTCCCCCCACTGCACCACACAACCAGCCCAGCTCTTCCCCTCCACCCACTGCATCCCAAAACCAGCCCAGCCTGTCCCTGCCTCCCTAACCTGTTCTTCCTCCCACCCATCCCCTCCTCCCACCCCAAGCCGCACCTCCATTTCCCACCTACTAACCTCATCCCGCCTCCTTGACCTGTCCGTCTTCCCTGGACTGACCTACCCCCTCCCCACCTCCCCACCTGTACTCTCCTCTCCACCTATCTTCTTTTCTCTCCATCTTCGGTCCGCCTCCCCCTCTCTCCCTATTTATTCCAGAACCCTCACCCCAACCTCCTCTCTGATGAAGGGTCTAGGCCCGAAACGTCAACTTTGGTGCTCCTGAGATGCTGCTGGGCCTGCTGTGTTCATCCAGCTCCACATTTCATTATCTTGGATTCTCCACCATCTGCAGTTCCCATTATCACTAATAAAATGTGAGGCTGGATGAACACAGCAGGCCCAGCAGCATCTCAGGAGCACAAAAGCTGACGTTTCGGGCCTAGACCCTTCATCAGAGAAGGGGATGGGGTGAGGGTTCTGGAATAAATAGGGAGAGAAGGGGAGGCGGACCGAAGATGGAGAGAAAAGAAGATAGGTGGAGAGGAGAGTATAGGTGGGGAGGTGGGGAGGGGATAGGTCAGTCCAGGGAAGACAGACAGGTCAAGGGGGTGGGATGAGGTTAGTAGGTAGGAGATGGAGGTGCGGCTTGGGGTGGATGGAAGGGATGGGTGAGAGGAAGAACAGGTTAGGGAGGCAGAGACAGGTTGGACTGGTTTTGGGATGCAGTGGGTGGAGGGGATGAGCTGGGCTGGTTGTGTGGTGCAGTGGGGGGAGGGGACGAACTGGGCTGGTTTTGGGATGCGATGGGGGAAGGGGAGATTTTGAAGTTGGTGAAGTCCACATTGATACCATTGGGCCACAGGGTTCCCAAGCGGAATATGAGTTGCTGTTCCTGCAACCTTCGGGTGGCATCATTGTGGCACTGCAGGAGGCCCATGATGGACATGTTATCTGAGGAATGGGAGGGGGAATGGAAATGGTTTGCGACTGGGAGGTGCTGTTATTTATTGCGAACCGAGCGGAGGTGTTCTGCAAAGCGGTCCTCAAGCCTCCGCTTGGTTTCCCGAATGTAGAGGAAGCCACACCGGGTACAATGGATGCAGTATACCACATTGGCAGATGTGCAGGTGAACCTCTGCTTAATATGGAAAGTCATCTTGGGGCCTGGGATGGGGGTGAGGGAGGAGGTGTGGGGGCAAGTGTAGCATTTCCTGCTGTTGCAGGGGAAGGTGCAAGGGGTGATGGGGTTGGAGGGCAGTGTGGAGCGAACAAGGGAGTCACGGAGAGAGTGGTCTCTCCGGAAAGCAGACAGGGGTGGGGATGGAAAAATGTCTTGGGTGGTGGGGTCGGATTGTAGATGGTGGAAGTGTCGGAGGATGATGCGTTGTATCCGGAGGTTGGTGGGGTGGTGTGTGAGAATGAGGGGGATCCTCTTTGAGCGGTTGTGGCGGGGGCGGGGTGTGAGGGATGTGTTGCGGGAAATGTGGGAAAAGCAGTGAAGGGCGTTCTCGACCACTGTGGGGGGAAAGTTGCGGTCCTTGAAGAACTTGGACATCTGGGATGTGCGGGAGTGGAATGCCTCATCCTGGGAGCAGATGCGGCGGAGGCGGAGGAATTGGGAATAGGGGATGGAATTTTTGCAGGAGGGTGGTTGGGAGGAGGTGTATTCTAGGTAGCTGTGGGAGTTGGTGGGCTTGAAATGGACATCAGTTACAATCTGGTTACCTGAGATGGAGATTGAGAGGTCCAGGAAGGTGAGGGATGTGCTGGAGATGGCCCAGGTGAACTGAAGGTTGGGGTGGAAGGTGTTGGTGAAGTGGATGAACTGTTCGAGCTCCTCTGGGGAGCAAGAGGCGGCGCCGATACAGTCATCAATGTAACGGAGGAAGAGGTGGGATTTGGGGCCTGTGTAGGTGTGGAGGAGGGACTGTTCCACGTAACCTACAAAGAGCCAGGCATAGCTGGGGCCCATGTGGGTGCCCATGGCCATCCCCTTTGTCTGTAGGAAGTGGGAGGAATCGAAAGAGAAGTTGTTGAGGGTGAGGACGAGTTCGGCTAGGCTGATGAGGGTGTCGGTGGAGGGGGTGGTCAGGCCTGCGGGACAGGAAGAAGCTGTGTAGATAACAGTAAGATACTGTTGAAGGCCACCCCAGCTTGGTTTGTGATTTAGGGACTGGGAAAACAGAACTCTGCTTCCCTTTATTTTGTTCCGCTTCACTCATTATACTAATGTTTTGTCTGTTTATCTCTTTGGGTGTCAGGTAAAGAGTTCTGAAGAATCCTGGTGTTGTTTATTCTTATCCTGGGTAGCAGTAAGTGAGAGGGAAATTGGGGCTGTTGATAGTTTCATTAATTTTTAACATTTGTGGTGACTTTGAGTGGTGGTAGCACAACATCTTATTCCTCTGAACTCCAGGGTGGAAACACACAGACTTGTCCACATTCAAGGTATCGGTCCTGTGGACCTTCTCTCATCTGCTTCTGATGCTTTTGTACATGGTTATGCATTGATACATGGTTGACTCTTAACTGCCCTCTGGGTAGTTAGGGGGATGGGCAATATATGCTGCCTAGCCAGCAACGCCCTCATCCTGTGAATTAATGTAAAAAAATGCTTCCTTAAATAAGGAAACTGAAACTGCGCCCAATGCAAATTCCCAAGGCCCCTTCAGCATTAGAGATAATGGGAACTGCAGATGCTGGAGAATTCCAAGATAATTAAAATGTGAGGTTGGATGAACACAGCAGGCTGAGCAGCATCTCAGGAGCACAAAAGCTGACGTTTTGGGCCTAGACCCTTCATCAGAGAGGGGGATGGGGGGAGGGAACTGGAATAAATAGGGAGAGAGGGGGAGGCGGACCGAAGATGGAGAGAAAAGAAGATAGGTGCCTTCCCCTTCAGCATTCACTGCTTTCCCTTCTGAAAAATTCTTGTCAGCCTGAAAACTGATCACTCAACTCATCCACCTCAACTCCTCGCTATGTGCCATTGCTGAGATTCCCTCATTTATCCCCAGTCACTACTTCCTGCTCAGTCACCACCCTTTATCCATTCTAATAGACTATAAGAAGGTAAAAGAAGCCATAATCTTGCCAGATCATACAGCTGCTCTCCCATTCGAGAGAAACAGAGTGAGAGAGAGAGAGAGAGAGAGAGAGATGATGGGGTGATGGTTTACCTGAGAATCAACACTGCTCTGGTGAAGGCAAAGTTGAGAAGGAGACCCAACCTGATGAACGCGTAATATAATCCCCACAACTCCATGATTTGCAAACTAACCTCCTGTGAGGCACCTTATCAAATGCCTTCAGGAAATGCAAATAGATTGTTTCCTGAGATAGCTCAAATAAATTTTTCAAACACATGTTTTTCCTGTTTGTCTGATCAGACTATGATTTCAGTTGCACTGTTAGGTTCCCTAAATAATAGATTCCAACATTTCCCAAATACTGATGTCAAGCCACCTGGCCGATAGTGCCTTATTTTCAGTCTCCCACTTTTCTTCAAGAGTTAGATTTTCTAACCTTGAGTCCACTGGGATAATGCTGGGCTTTGAGGAATTTTGGAAAATTACACTCAGCTCATCCACTGTCTCAGCACCCTTCTCATTTACAAATCTAGGATGTACACCATCAACCCAGGAATATTTGCCCACTGTCTTTGCCATTCCCCCGTGATAATCTGTCCTGTTTGTGCTGCCAAACAACCAACATTTACTTTACTGAAATCAAAAAATGTTGGAAATCAGGCGGGTCAGGCCGCATCCATGGAAAAAGGGCAAACTAATGTTTCGAGTCTAGGTGACACGTTTACTTTTGTTACTCTCTTCCTGTTAACGCAATTGTAAGAACTCTCAGTTAATTTTTGTATCCCCTGCTAGTTTTCTCCCTTACTTATTTTCCCATTTTATAACAATATTTTGGCTACTTTTGCTGGTCTCTGGAACACCCCCAATCCTCATTCTTGACTTCTTTTAATTTAATACCATTATCTTTAACTTTTTTTGTAAACTACAGATGGATCAAAATTGCTGACCTTTTGCTTTTCAATGGGGTGTATTTTTGTTGAACATTTTAAGGTTACCCAGTCAGCCTTTGCTAGCTTTCGCCTCAATAACATTTTAAACTAAGGACTGGATCATATCACATTCAATATGGAATTGATTTGCATTGTCATCACTATTTCTTCCCCCAGAGGATCTTTTGCTGTGAGTTTGCCAGTTAATCTGCTTCATTGCACAATATTAGATTGAAAACAGTGTCATCCCTTGTTAATCCCATGATGCATTATTTCAGGAAAGCATTTCACAAATTCACCTTCAATGAACCTTTGCCAGCAATAGAATCATAGGATTTTACATCACAGGATGCCATTCAGCCCATCATGTCTGTACCAGCTCCTGAAAACCTACCGAGTTAATCCCATTCTCTAGCCCCATATCTGTAGTCCTCTAAATTCATGATTTTCGAATAAATATCCAGCTCTCCTTTGAAACCTCAAATGGAATCTGCCTCCCCCCCTGTCACAGGCCATGCATTCCAAATCCTAGCAATTCTCTGAGCTGGATATTTATTTGAAAGAGAAAAAGTTAGTGTGCTATGGAAATGGAGCTGGACAATGAGGCTAGCTGAGTAGCTCTTTCAGATATAGTCATGATGGGTCAAATGGCCTCTTAAAATTCTGTGATTCTAAAGAAGTTTCTCCTCATCTCACTCCTCGCTCTTTTGCTGACAGTCTTGGCATTGTGAACCCTAATTATTGACATAACAACCAGTGGAAACAGAATATCTTTCTTTACCCTGTCAAAATTGTTCATAATTTTGAGAACCTCAATAAGATCACCTCCTCACCTTCGCTGCTTCAAGGAGAATAAACCCACACTCTCTAATCTTTCCTTGTATCTAAAATTCATCATTCCTGGTATCATTCTAGAAATCCTGTTTGAACTTTCTCGAGGGCTTTTAGATCTTTCCTTACATAAGGCACCCAGAACTGAACACAATGTTCCAAATACAGTCTGGCCAATGAGTTGTAGAGATGTACCATCACTTCCTTGCTTTTATACTCTATCCCTCTATTTATAAACCTAATGATCCTATAAGACTTCTCAACAACTGTTTCAAGTTGCCTGGTTGCTTTCAGAGAATTATGCCCATGAACCTCAAAGTCTGTTTGCTCCTGTAATTCGCTGAAAGCTGTTCCATTGAGCCTGTACTATCTCTCCATGTTTCTTCTTCCAAAATAAATTGCCCCACGCTTCTCTGCATCGAAATTCATCTTCCAGGTACCTGCTCATTTGGCCAACATGTCATTGTCTCTCTGAAGTCAGTCTCATCCTCACAATTCATTACTCCCCCTGGCTTAGTGTCACCTGCAAATTTAAAGATATGCCCCAAAACATCCATTTCTAACTTGACTTGCCCAATCTTATATTAAATTCCCTGGGATTGCTGTTGCCTGTATTACAAGTTCCAATATTTTGTTATCTAATGCCATTTCCAACAGTGTAAATTCTGTTATAGCAGCCAATAAAACACTTCCAAAATTTTCTGACCATTACTGGTTTTGCTATCTGATATTCTCAGCCAGGGTTCTTTCTCATGAGAATCCTTTTGTCAACATTAATGATCAGGCCTGCCCTTTCTCTTTTTCCCTGGTTAAAATGATTCATTCTGGAAGGTCGAATTTGAATGCAGAATACAGGGTGAATGGCAGGATTCTTGGCAGTGTGGAGGAACAGAGGGATCTTGGGGTCCACGTCTATAGATCCCCTCAAAGTTGCAACCCAAGTTGATAGGGTGGTAAAGAAGGTGTATAGTGTGTTGGCTTTCATTGGCAGGGGAATTGAGTTTAAGAGCCATAAGTTTATGCTGCAGCTCTATAACACTCTGGTTAGACCACACTCGGAATATTGTTTTCAGTTCTGCTCACCTCATCAGAGAGGGTGCAGAGGAGATTTACCAGGAAGCTGCCTGGGCTGGAGGGCAGGTCTTATGAGGAAAGGCTATGCAAACAAAGGTTTTTTCATTGGAGCAAAGAAGGATGACTTGATAGAGGTGCACAAGAGGGTGAGTGGCATGGACAGAGTGGAAATGTCAGAGACTTTTTCCCAGGGTGGAAATGACTATTATGAGGGGTCTGAATTTTAAGATGATTGGAGGAAGGTGTAGGGGAGATGTCAGAGGTAGGTTCTACACACAGAGAGTGGTGGGTGTGTGGAATGTGCTGCTGGCAGTGGTAATGGGGTCAGATACTTTAGAGACTTTTAAGCGGCTCTTCGGTAGGCACATGGAGGCTAGTAAAATGTAGGGTATGCAGGGTAGATTGATATTAGCAGATAATAGGTCAGCACAACACTGTGGGCCGAAGGGCCTGTACTTTGCTGTACTGTTCTATGTTCTAAGTCTTCAAATCCCAGAGATTACATGTCCAACTGAATGAATTAGGCAAAAATATGAAAGAAGAAAACTTTATTATCACCGGCAAATTGCTTGGAAATTAGCTGCCGGGGAAGAACATACAGAGTCATAGGGTCATATAACAAGGAAACAGGCTCTTCGGCCCAAACAGTCCATGCTGAACATAATCCCAAACTAAACCATTCCCACCTGCCTGCTCCTGGCCCATAAGTCTCCAAACTTTTCCTATTCATGTACTTGTCCAAATGTCTTTTAAACGTTGTAACTGTACATATATCCACCACTTCCTCAGGAAGTTCATTCCACACACGAACCACTCTCTGTGTAAAAAAATTGTCTCCTGGTGTCTTTTTAAAATCTCTCTCCTCTCACCTTAAAATGTGCCCCTTAGTCTTGCAATTCCCCATCTTAGGGTAAAGACAGCTGCTATCAACTCTATCTATACCCCTCATTATTTTATAAATTTCTACCAGGTTACCTCTCAACCTGCGATGCTCCAGTGAAAAAAGTCCCAGCCCGTCCATCCTTTCTTTATAAGTTAAACCTTCCACACTCGCCAACATCCCGGTAAATCTCTTCTGAACCCTTTCCAGCTAGATAATATCCTTTCTATAACTGGGCAAATAGAACTGGATACAGTATTCCAGAATAGGCCTCATCAACATCCTGTACAACATCTAAATGATGTCCCAACTCCTATACTCAAAGGGCTGACAATGGAAACAAGCATGCTAAATGCCTTCTTCACCACCCTGTCTGTATGCAATGCAAACTTCCAAGGATTATGTACCTACAACCTGAGGTCCCTCTGCTCTACAACACTACCCATATCTCAGCAGCACTAGTGATGGTTGTTGGGAAAGAGAGGATTGAGGGACGGGGTGAGAAAGAGAGGAGGAAATGAAACTGGTTTGCTCTACAGGGAGCTGGCAAAGACTTGATGGATTTAATGATCTTTTCTGTGCCATATTGACTCTACGAGGAGGAAAAAAGTTTGAGGATTGATGGATACATTGATGAGACGGGATACATTACATGGGTTACAGCAAGAAAAGTTTGAGGGACATAACAAGGAGAGATGAGGATTTATTTGGAAGGATCCAGGATTATGGAGAAGAGGGAGAGAGTGATTTGATGAAAAGGACTGAGAGATGGATGCTAGCCTCCTCCATTCCTTGTATCCAGATCTCCAAATATGCCCATCAAAATTATTCAGCTGCCTTTCTTGCATTGAAGAAATTCTTCATTCATTTGCCTGAAACCTCCTTTGAGATGTGCAGCCACCGAGAGAAACAGTGACCCCCTTATAAAGCAAGATGTGTTAATGTTAAGGGCCTGAAGTGAGAATCCAAAACCAGAAACAGGCACAATATAAAGACAGGCTACAAGTCTTTGTTGAATAAGTTATAATTTAATAATTGCTGTCGAGACTCCTGGTTGGAAGGTGGGGGTGGTGGTAAATGAGGCATTTCCTGAACCACTCAGTCTGTTTTTGTATATGTTCAAAATCAACTCTTTTGACTGCAAAAGCATTTTCTTACAGTGCGACTAAATTCCAGTCAGCAGTGACTGTGAACTTACCTGATGCTGTGGCAGCACGGAGACAGACAGACTGAGTGAGTGAGAGAGAGAGAGAGAGGGAGAGACAGAGAGTGCCAGCTGATATGTGTTTGGAGAGGTGTGAAGTGTATAATGAAATCTCTACAATCCCTCCCTCCCCATCCAGGAACTAACAAGCAATAGGACAAGGCCAACTGTTTCAAGGTGCACCAGTCCACTTCCGCTCCCCTTACCTGTTTGGACAGGTAAGGCACTGCCTGTTCTGAGTCTCTCACACCGGAGGGGGCTCTGATTCCCACTTCGTTCTTCCCCTGTCCATTGGAGTATTTAATGGATAGGAAAGGGGGTTGGGGTTGGTTGCAGAATGCCGAGGAAGGTCAATCAATTTTCACACCACCCTGCTACCCCACCACCCATGCTCCTCATCCACTGCCTTTAAAAATAATCTTGGAATGTCCACCTTGCTTGAGTGGAACAAGCTTGGGATATACAGGTGAGTTTGGGCCCATCATTAATGTAAAAGCCCCATCCCACCCCTGTGGTTTTTCCTCACATCATTGTCGGTTGTGCCCTCATCTATAGCTATAAAAGATCCATAACTCCACTGATACTGCAGAATGCAACAGTCAGGATGGGAGAAGGTTCACTACATGACTTTGTATCCTTCCCAAATCTCTGAATTCCTACATTGCTACACTGAAACCATTTAGCCAACAGCAAGATGGTGGGCATAGCCTCCATTGATTGGACAATGGGACCCGGTGACCCGGCCGTGAACTATAGAGTGTCAGCTCCTGGTTGTTGCCAAGAGAATGATTTGTTGGATTTTGATTAGTTCTCCCTGTCTGTGTTGTGCTGGGGGAAGGAATTTGCATCAGAATCACCATCACATCAACTGAACATTGGTACGACTCAAAACACAAGATGGAACAGGAACATGTTGAGAGAATCTCTTTTCTTTCCCCGCTTCTCGCTGTCTCTCTACGAGCTTGGCCTTTTCTCTGTGGCACCAGTGTCTCCCTCAGTCCGTGTGTAAGGCTCAAAGGCTGATATACCCGCCCTGTGGCTGGAGGAGAGCTCAGCAGTGGTGCCTAGTGGTGGCTTTGTGAAACATGGAGAAGTACCTTGCTGGCAGTGGGGTGAGCTGGTGGACTGGGGAAGTGCGGAGAGGCTGAAAGAGACTCCAGTCACCCCAGGCGAGCTGCTGCTGGAGGACCCCAGGCTGCAATTGTCACCCACTGGAGATCCAAGAGGACCGACTCCTTGAATGATCAAACTGGGAGCCGGAGGGATGGACATCAATCTCCCTTGTTCCAGAAGTCTCAGGATGTTACAGGTGCTGATGGATTCTGAAGCACTGGCAGAACGGCGATCACAATCCTTATTGTGGTCCTTTTTCTGCTTTGTGCGTCTGTTCTGGAACCAGACCTTGACCTAAAACACAAAGACAGAACGAAATTGAATCAGTAAATTCCCGTCAGTAAAACAGGATGATTCAAACAACAACCTGCATATTCTGCAACAGCTACACAATAGACAACAGATAATAGGTGCTGCAGTAGGCCATTTGGCCCTTCGAGCCAGCACCACCATTCATTATGATCATGGCTGATCATCCACAATCAGTATCCTGTTCCTGCCTTATCCCCATAACCCTTGATTCCACTATCTTTAAGAGCTCTATCCATCTCTTTCTTGAAAGTATCCAAAGAGTTGGCCTCCACCGCCTTCTGGGGCAGAGCATTCCATATGTCCACCACTCTCTGGGTGAAGAAGTTTTTCCTCAACTCTGTTCTAAATGGCCCACCCCTTATTTTTAAACTGTGTCCTTTGGTCCTGGACTCCCTCATCAGCGGAAACATGCTTCCTGCCTCCACAGTGTCCAATCCCTTAATAATCTTATACGTCTCAATCAGATCCCCTCTCATCCTTCTAAACTCAAGAGTACACAAGCCCAGTCGCTCCAATCTTTCAACATATGATAGTCCCGCCATTCCGGGAATTGACCTTATGAACCTACGCTGCACTCCCTCAATAGCAAGAATGTCCTTCCTCAAATTGGGAGACCAAAACTGCACACAATACTCCAGGTGCGGTCTCACCAGGGCCCTGTACAGCTGCAGAAGGACCTCTTGCTCCTATACTCAATTCCTCTTGTTATGAAGGCCAGCATGCCATTAGCTTTCTTCACTACCTGCTGTACCTGCATGCTTGCTTTCATTGACTGATGTACAAGAACACCTAGATCTCGTTGTGCTTCCCCTTTACCTAACTTGACTCCATTTAGATAGTAATCTGCCTTCCTGTTCTTGCCACCAAAGTGTATAACCGCACATTTATCCACATTAAACTGCATCTGCCATGCATCCGTCCACTCACCTAGCCTGTCCAAGTCACCCTGTATTCTAATAACATCCTCCTCACATTTCACACTGCCACCCAACTTTGTGTCATCAGCAAATTTGCTAATGTTACTTCTAATGCCTTCATCTATATCATTAATATATATCGTAAACAGCTGCGGTCCCAGCACCGAACCTTGTGGTACCCCACTGGTCACTGCCTGCCATTCCGAAAGGGACCCGTTTATCACTACTCCTTGCTTACTGTCAGCCAGCCCATTTTCAATCCAACTCAGTATTTTGCCCCCAATACCATGTGCCCTAATACACATTAGGAACAGCCCTAGGTCTTTGTGACCAGGAAATGACTGACATTGAACCAAAGAAGGAGGTAATAAAATACAGGTGGCCAATGGTTTGGTCAAGGATGTTGATATTAAGGAGCACCCTAACTTTGGAAAATGTGGGACAGAGGTAGAGAGGCTCAGGGAGGGCCTGGAGGCTGTGGGTACTGAGCCAACTGATGGGAAGTGACCAATGGGTAATAAAATTGCAAAGCATTCCTTGGAGATTTTAGGCAGGAAGCGATTATAAGACCATAAGATGCTGGAGCATAAGTAGGCCATTCAACCCATCGAATCTGCTGTGCTAATCAATGAGAACATGGCTGATCTGATAACCCTCAAGTCCACTTTCCTGCCTTTTCCCCATATCCCTTGTTTCCCTTACCGATAGAAAATATTCCAAACTCAGCCATAAATATACAGCCCAGCCTCAATAGCACTGTGTTGAATAATTCCATAGAATCACTCCTCTCTGAGAAAAGAAATTCCTCCTCATCTCTTCCTTAAATGGATAACGCCTTATTCTGAAATTATACCCTCTAGTCCTAGACTCTCCCACAAGAGGAGACAGCTTTTCCTCATTGACTCTGTCAATCCCCCCCAAGAATCTTGCAGGTTTCAATGAAGTCACTTCTCATTCTTCCGAATTCCAGTGAGTACAGGTCCAATCTCCTCAAAGACAGTCCTTTCAGCTGAGTGAATCTTCTCTGGACTGCTTCCAATGTCGGTATATCTTCCATTAAATAAGGGATCCAAAACTGTTCACAGTATTCCAGCTGCAAGCTGACGGGTGCCTTCTATAGTTTTAGCAAAACCTCCTTACTTCAAGGCTCCATTTCCTGTTGAAAGAAAGGCCAACATTCCATCTGCCTTCCCTACTACCCACTGATCAAGGATGTTAGTTTTTTGTAATTCACAGATGAGGACTCCCAGATCTCTCTCTGTGCTGTAACTTCCTGCAGTCTTTGCCCATTAATATTCAGCTCCTGCACTCTTCCTGCCAAAGTGCTTAACTTTACACTCCCCATCATTCATATTCCATCTGCTAAGATTTTAGCCGCTCACTGACCTGCTTTCTATCCCTCTGTCACATCCTCAGCAGTTGCTTTCCTGCCTGTTTTAGAGGTGTTCACAAACCTGGCTACACTACATTCACTTTCCTCATCCAAAACATTAATATACGGTAAATCATTGTGGTCCTAACACTAATCTTTGTGGTGTTCCACTAGTTACAGTGTACCAGCCTGAACATATCCCTCCTTGTCCTAAAACTCTGTTTTCTATTACTTAGCCAATCCTCTATCCATGCTAAGCAGCATCCGAGGAGCAGGAAAGTTTGATGTTTTGGGTCGAGCATTTTCTGAAGCAGGGTCACGACTCAAAACATCAAACTTTCCTGCTCCTCTGATGCTGCTTGGCCTGCTGTGTTCATCCAGCTTCACACCTTGTTATCCCAGATTCTCCAGCATTTTCCTCAAAGAATTCTAGTCAATGTGTCAGACCTGATGTCCCCATCATGCAACCATACCGACTGTGTTTGACATTATTTTGTATCTCTAAATGCTCTACTAATACAGCCTTTATAACAGACTCTAACGTATCCCCAATAACACACATTAAGCAAACAGACCTGCAGTTTCCTGTCATTTGTCTCCTTCCCTTTTTAAATAAAGGCATTACATTGGCAGTTTTCCAATTCTCCGGGACTTTTCCAGAATTTAAGGATTCCTGAAAGATTATTACCAGTCCATCAACTATCTCTGATGCTTCTCCCTTTAATATCCCAGAGTTCAGCACATCAGGTCACTGATGGAATGGCCTGAGGTCATGAAAGTAATTGAATTGCAAGAGACCACATTTTTTCTCTTTTGAGGCTACAAACTGAAATTCAACACAGAGTGCTTAAAACTGAATTACCAGGGAGGCTTGCAACTTTTTAAAAAAATCAAGTGCTACGTATATTGTCGACCTGTGCAAACCAGTACTGTTTTTTTTAGAAGCAGTGAGAGCAGTATCAAGAATCTTTCGAGCTAAGGAGTCTGCCTGACAACAGCCCTCTGATTGGTTGAGGTATTTATTGTTGAAAAGCTGCTAAATGCTCAGAGCTGCAGAAAGGAAGAAATAACAAGACCCTATAGTCAGAAAGCATTCATCTCTCTCTCTCTCTCTCTCTCTCTCTCCTTCTCCCTCCATGTGGGAAAGGGACAGAAAAAATAAATAAACCCTAAAAAAAAGAATTCTAAAACAAGAAAGACCTAGGTCCACTTGATCATCCATTGAACCAAAGAGCAACTGTCACCCTACAGACAACAATGTCCCAACGTTGCTAAGTTTGAAAGTACTAGAAAATAACTTTCTATTTTGTGGGTCTGGACTTTGTATCTTCAGGTTCTTGTTTACACCAACACGATGGTTGTGAACAGAGATAATAGGAACTGCAGATGCTGGAGAATCCGAGGTAACAAAGTGTGGAGCTGGATGAGCACAGTAGGGCAAGCAGCATCTCAGGAGCACAAAAGCTGACGTTTCGGGCCTAGACCCTTCTGATGGTCCCTTTAAAAGATGATGCGCTTTCTCTTAGTGAATCAACAAGGATGTCTGTGGTGCACAGGGCACCTGAATTGAAACGTTGGTAGCAAAAGGCTATACTGTTAGGAGGGAATTAGATACCAAAACCCAATTACATGTAAATCTGATGGTTTTGACAACATAGGACCAAATGATATGTCATCAAAGGTATAAAAGATGAGGGCATTGGGAAAACTAGGGGATAGCCAACGGCAATCTGCCAAGAGAACAGCTCTGAGCACAAAAAGAAAGAATTACTAGCTCGCACAGAATTCTCTAAGTCTGAGAGTAAGCTCCATCTAAATTCAAGGCACCCATAGCATAAATAGTAAATGTTGCTGACAGAAGAATTCAACACAGAAGGTATTCCTGATGGAAGGATTCATTGAGAAGGCGTTCCTGACAGGAGACTTCATCGGAAAAGGCATAGAACATTCCAGAAGACATAGCCTGGCTGTAAGTTTGAGACATTAAATTCTAATTTTGTTTTATATAAGTGTGACTTGTATTTATCAGAACAGCATACCATTACAATCCGGTTGTATTCAGGAATAGTTGGAGTTTAAAAACCAAAAGAACTGCGGATGCTGTAAAAACAGAAGTTGTTGGAAAAGTTCAGCAGGTCTGGCAGCACCTGTGAAGAAAACATCAGAGTTAACATTTCGGGTCCGGTGACCCTTCCTCAGAATGGAACAGGATCACTGGACTCAAAATGTTAACTCCGATATTTTCCTTCACAGATGCTGCCAGACCTGCTCAGCTTTTCCAGCAGCTTCTGTAGTTAGAAAGGGCTTATTGAGTTTGTTAATAGTTTAGTCATTTTGTTCACTGCTGGGGTTAGATAAATAAGTTGTTACTTGTTGATTATAAAGAATGTTTCGGTTTTTTTAAAATTTAACCACGTTGTTAACAGATTGGAGTTTTTTTTAAAACAGATTACAGCGTGCCTCTCTGGGTATTTCAGTTGTAGTTACAGGGCGGTGGGGGTGGGGGTGTTGACCTTCCAGTATAATACTGTATACTTTGAACCATTTGTCTTTTGGCTGTTTAAGCATGGCTGATTGCATGTGTGAATTTAGTGTTTTGAATGGGCTCAGTTTAAGTTGCATAAATTAGATTTTGTTAAAGCAAAAGTGTGACAATAAATAGAATTGGATTGCCTACAAAACCTGATGTGAATAGTTTTTCTTCTCAACACAGTGACTATAAGAGCAAGTCAGAGGTACAGGATACTGCAGTGAGTAACTCCCCTCCTGACTCCCTGAAGCCCATCCACCATCTACAAGGCACAAGTCATAGAAGTAATAAACTAGAGGCAGGTGTAGGCCATTCGACCCTTTGAGTTTGCTTTGCCGTTCAATATGATTATGGGCGATGCTCTCGCTTAATAACATATTCCGTCTTTCTCTTCATACCACATTGATGCCTACACAATCTAAAATATTATCTCTTCAGTTTTTCGGCTAGCATAGCTTTCTGCAGTTGAGAATTCTACGGCTTCGCTAGCCCTTGAAGAAATCTCTTCCCCATCTAAATACAGAATGGTCTAACCTGGTCTAGGGTCCCCAACCGTAGAAAACATCCTCCCTGCATCTAGTTTGTCCAGTCCTGTCAGAATTTAATATGTTTCAGTCAGAGCCTTTCAATCGGTCTAAACTCAAGTGAGTACAGGCCCAGTCAGACCAATGTCTGTTTGTAGGACAGTCCTGCCATCCCTGCTATCAGTCTACTGACTCTCTGCTACGCTCTAGCTGTGGAGAAGTATAGCCTTCCTTGGGTAGGGAGAGCAAAACTGCTGTGGCAGTGACCTCACCATTGCCCTGTACAACTGCAGTCAATGATCCCTACTTCTGAACTCAAATGCTCTCGCAATGAAGGCCAATTTACCACTTCCTTCCTAATTACTTGCTGAACCTATCTGTCTACTTTGTTGACTGGTGTACAAGGACACCCAGATCGCTTGGTACATCCCAATATGTCACCATTTAAACAATATTCTGCATTTCTGTTTATCATCCTGAAGTGTGCAACTTCACTTTCCTCCACATCGTATCTGCAAGGCTGTTCTTACTCATGATCTCGGCTGATTTGTGGTCACAAATATTTTACTGTGAGGAAAACAGTAATATAAATCACCTTGAAGTCTCCCTGCATTTACCTCACAACTCAGAAGCCCAAGATGACATTCCACATTAAGCAGAGGTTCACCTGCACATCTGCCAATGTGGTATACTGCATCCACTGTACCCGGTGCGGCTTCCTCTACATTGGGGAAACCAAGCGGAGGCTTGGGGACCGCTTTGCAGAACACCTCCGCTCGGTTCGCAACAAACAACTGCACCTCCCAATCGCAAACCATTTCCACTCCCATTCTCTAGATGACATGTCCATCATGGGCCTCCTGCACTGCCACAATGATGCCACCCGAAGGTTGCAGGAACAGCAACTCATATTCCGCCTGGGAACCCTGCAGCCATATGGTCTCAATGTGGACTTCACCAGTTTCAAAATCTCCCCTTCCCCTACTGCATCCCTAAACCAGCCCAGCTCTTCCCCCCCACCCACTGCATCCCAAAACCAGTCCAACCTGTCTCTGCCTCCCTAACCAGTTCTTCCTCTCACCCATCCCTTCCTCCCACCCCAAGCCGCACCCCCAGCTACCTACTAACCTCATCCCACCTCCTTGACCTGTCCGTCTTCCCTGGACTGACCTATCCCCTCCCTACCTCCCCACCTACACTCTCTCCACCTATCTTCTTTACTCTCCATCTTCGGTCCGCCTCCCCCTCTCTCCCTATTTATTCCAGTTCCCTCTCCCCATCCCCCTCTCTGATGAAGGGTCTAGGCCCGAAACGTCAGCTTTTGTTCTCCTGAGATGCTGCTTGGCCTGCTGTGTTCATCCAGCCTCACATTTTATTATCTCAGAAGCCCCCTCCCAGTTTTGAGTCATTTCTCAATGCTTCTTTCCCCCCCAAGTCAGGAGTGTGATGGGATACCCCCCACTTGCCAGGATGGGGGCAGCTCCAACATCACTCCAGAAGTTTGACGCCATCCAGGACCAAGCAGCCTGGCTCTTTGGCTGGGCCTGACTCGGTATGGGGAGCTGTACCTGATGCTCAAGGGCCTGGGGAGGTAGGATTCAGCATCATAATCCAGGCTTCATGTGCTATCGGGCCTGAGGAGCTTCAGGACTGAAAATCTGGCCATAAAGACATAGAGTCAGTGCTTTTGGACAGACAGCTCTGATTTGATTTGGCAGGTCAGATTCACCAACAGTGACTGAGCTGCTGCTCTCCACCTTCAGGCAGTGTTTTAGTGGGTGCAATTTCTTTCAAAAGCCCCAAAAGGACCAACAGAGCTGCCCACAGGCCAGCAACAGCAGCTCCTACTGGCAGACTCACAGCAACCAATCTGGGAACTCTTGGTTGAAAAATTTGGTTGGAAAATTGTCAATGCCTCTGGAATCATTTTAGAGCCAATGGGATACTGTGTTGGGGGAGGCTGTGCCTCAGAATAAATTGAATAATGAGGAAGCTCTGAAAGAATGGGACAAGGTAAAAAGCTATCTGACTCAGGAACAGAGAACTGAATTGAAATGATTGTTGCAGCCCTCTGAGGACATATATAAAACCAGAATGGGGAGAATTAATACCATAGCACATTGGGTTAATATAGGGAATGATGTTCCAATAAAACAACACCCTTACAGGCTTAATCCTCTCAAAGCAGAGCAGGTACAGAAGGAAGTGGAAGTGATGCTCCATGAAGACATCACCAAGCTGAGTCAAAGTGTGTGGAGTTTGCCAATCGTGTTGGTTCCAAAACCTAAATGGTACTCAACAATTCTGCTTAGATCATCGGAAGATCAATACCATGACTAAATCAGACTCATTCCCCACTTAAAGGCTGGAGGACCGTGTGGAAAAATGTGGACAAGCCACTTACAAAACAAAATTGGGTTTACTTCATGGTTACTGGCAAGTACCTCCATTGGAGCGAGTTGAAGAACTTTCAGCATTTGTACCCCAAATGGGCAGCATCAATTTAAAGTAATGCCCGATGGAATGAAGAATGAATGCACCAGCCACACTTCAAAGACTTATGAACAGAGTTGCGGCGGGATTGGCTTATTGCGCCATCTATATAAATGACTTTGTGATCTTTAACCGCTCACGTGCAGATCACATGGTGCATTTTGCAGAGCTCTTTGAGAGACCATGGAAGGCAGAATTGGCAAAGACAGAATTCGTGAAGGGGGAAGTGTCATTCCTAGGACACAACATCAGACGCAGATGGATGACATCAAGAAATGTGAAGATGATGGCCATCAAGAAGTTTCCAAGACCGTCCTAAAAGAAGGAAGTGCTACAATTTTTGTGACTGAGCAGATTCTGTAGGAAATTTGTGCAAAACTTTAGTAGTGTGGTGACACTGCTGATGGATTTGTTAAAGAAGAACACAATATTCAGGTGGACAGAAGAATTCCAGGAGGCATTGGAGAATTTAAAAGCTGTGTTAACCCACTGCACCAGTTTTAGCCATTCTCAATTTCTTGAAAACCTTTAAAGTTGCAATTGATGCAAATGATGTACGGGTTGGAGCTGTGCTGTTAGGGGAGGACGATTGTGGAACTGAAAGGCAAATCGATTATTTTTGAAGGAAACTCAATATCTACCAGAGAAAATATTCAAATTTTGAAAAAGAGTTATTGAGTTTGGTGCTGGCCTTGCAACATTCTAGTGTTTACATTGCAAACAAATATCGGAGACATTGTGTACACTGATCATAACCCTGTGACATTTTTGGAAAGATTTAAGGTCAAAAACACCAGACTATTTTGTTGGAGTCTCATGTTACAAGCATTTAATTGACAGATCGCATATGTTGCAGGTCCTGAAAATATTATTGTGGATGTGTTATCATGGGTTTAAAGGAAAATGTGTATTTACGATAGAGTCAACAGTGTTCAATGCCATATGTGTATATAGAATTAGTATAAAATGTGTAACTTTATATCTATAGCCTGTTATCTAATAATAATGCTGTTAAGGTTTAGAGAAAAAAAGCCCTCTCTGGATGTGAGTTTGCTCGCTGAGCTGGAAGGTTCGTTTTCAGACGTTTCGTCACTTGTTTTTTTATTTGAAAAAAATATACTTTATTCATAGAATGTACAAAAAAAACCATTTATACACCTACCCAGTCATGCAAGCCACTCCGGGTTACCCAGGGGGTACGTACACTAACTAAAGGAAAAAATGACACAAAGGAAAAAAAACAAAGCAAAGAAAATACCCTGGCAGTCTTCTCCCAGCACAGTCCCCATTGGCCCCCTGACCAGTTGGGGAAGGCGCCAGCTGGGCCCAGTTACCAGATAAGGCCCTTTTTTCTATTATGGACGAGGGGTTTCATACGATGGTCTTTCCCCACCGCGCCTTGGCGGCGGCTGCCCCAAGCTTTAGCGCGTCCCTCAGCACGTAGTCCTGGACCTTGGAGTGCGCCAGTCTGCAACACTCGGTCGGGGTCAGTTCTTTCAGCTGGCAGGCCAGCAAGTTGCGGGCAGACCAAAGAGCGTCTTTCACCGCATTGATGGTCCTCCAGGCGCAGTTGATGTTGGTCTCAGTGTGCGTCCCGGGAAACAGCCCGTAGAGCACGGAGTCCGCGTCACGGAGCTGCTCGGGACGAACCTCAACAAATACCACTGCATCCCCCTCCAGACCTCCTGCGCATAGGCACACTCCAGAAGGAGGTGATCAACAGTCTCGTCCCCCCCGCAGCCACCTCGAGGGCAGCGTGCAGTGGCGCAGAGATTCTGGGCATGCATAAAGGATCTCACTGGCAGAGCCCCTCACACCACCAGCCAAGCAACGTCCTTGTGCTTGTTTGAAAGTTCTGGCGATGAGGCATTCTGCCAAACGACTTTGGCAGTCTGCGTGGGGAACCACATGACGGGATCCACCCTCTCCTTTTCCCGAAGGGTCTCGAGGATACGATGTGCTGACCACTGCCTGACGGCCTTGTGGTCAAAGGTGTTTCTCTTCAAAAATTTCTCCACAAAGGACAGGTGGGACGGGACGGTCCAACGACTCGGAGCGTTCCGCGGCAACGAGGCCAGGCCGATCCTTCGCTACACCGGGGACAGGTAGAACCTCAGTAAGTAGTGACACTTGGTGTTTGCGTACTGAGGATCTACGCACAGCTTGATGCAGCCGCACACAAAGGTAGCCGTCAGGGCGAGGGTGGCGTTCCGTACGCCCTTTCCCCCATTTTCCAGGTCTTTGTACATGGTGTCCCTGTGGACCCGGTCCATCCTCGACCCCCAAATGAAGTGGAAGATGGCCCGGGTGACCTCAGCGGCGCATGTCCAGGGAATAGGCCAAGCCTGCGCCACATACAACAGTACCGAAAGCCCCTCGCACCTGACAACCAGGTTCTTACCCGCGATGGAGAGGGACCGGAGCGTCCACCTGCCCAGCTTCTGCTTCAGTTTGATGATACGCTCCTCCCAAGTCTTAGTGCACGCCCCAGCTCCACCGAACCAAACACCCAGCACCTTCAGGCAGTCTGCCCTGACAGTGAAGGGGATGAAGGAGCGGTCGTCCCAGTTCCCGAAGAACATGACCTCGCTCTTACCCCTATTGACTTTGGCACCCAAGGCCAGTTCAAACTGGCAGCAGATGTCCAACAGCCTACTGTCCGACCGACGATTGGTGCAGAAGACGGCGACGTTGTCCATGTACAGGGAGGTCTTGACCTGAAGGCCTCCGCTGCCTGGGATAGTCACGCCCTTCAGGCTCACATCCTTCCTGATGGAGGCGGCGAAGGGCTCCACACAGCACACGAACAAGGCAGGAGAGAGCGGGCAGTCCTGCCTGACTCCAGATCTGACGGGAAAACTGTCCGATTCCCACCCGTTGATCGAGACTGCGCTAACGATGTTGGTGTAGAGCAGCCGGATCCAAATGCGGATGCCCTCCCGAACCCCATTTTGGAGAGGACGTCCCTCATGTAAGCATGAGAGACCCTGTCGAAGGCCTTCTCCTGGTCCAGGCTGACGAGGCAGGTGTCCACCCGCCTGTCCTGTATGTAGGCGATCGTATCCCTGATGAGCGCGAGGCTCTCAGCGATCTTCCTGCCCGGCACAGCACAGGTTTGGTCAGGGTGAATCACTGACTCCAGGACACTCCTGACCCGGTTGGCTATGACCTTGGCCAGGATTTTGTAGTCCACGTTCAATAGTGAAATGGGACGCCAATTCTTAATTTCTTCCCTCTCCCCCTTCCTCTTGTAAATGAGGGTGATGATGCCCTTCCTCATGGGCTTGCACATTTCCCCTGCCCGAAGCGCACTATCGTACACCTCCAGCAGGTCCTGGCCGACCAGGTCCCACAGAGCGGAATACAGCTCGAACGGTAAACCGTCGCTCCTGGGAGTCTTATTCCTCTCCAAGGACTTGAAGGCTCTTGTCAGCTCGTCCAGGGATATGGGCCGGTCCAGCCACTCCCTCGTGCCGTCGTCTAAGACCTCTGTGATAGACGACAGGAACGACTCGGAGGCCGTGCTGTCCGTGGGCTTCATGTCGTACAGTCCAGCATAGAAGGATCTGCTGATCCTCAAAATGTCGGGCCGAGACGATGTCACCGAGCCGTCGTCCTCCTTCAGCCGGCTAAGCACAGAGCTCTCTTTGTGCACCTTCTGAAAGAAGAAACACAAGCACGTCTCGTCCTGCTCCACGGAGTGGACCCTTGACCGGAAGATTATCCTGGAGGCCTCCGCGGTGAAGAGTGAGTCTTGCTGGTCCCTCACCTCGCGGAGGTTCTCCGTGACATCGACCCCCATCGACTGCAGAAGGAGCAGGTTCTGCACCCTTTTCTGGAGTCGCGACAGCTTTCCCCGCCTCTCTCTCGCCTTCTGAACACCCTTGAGGACAAAGAACCTCTTGATGTTCTCCTTCACCGTCTCCCACCAGTCGCCCGGAGACTCAAAGAGCGGTTTCACGGTTCTCCAACCGACGTACTCCCTCTTAAGCTCCTCGACGTTCTCTGGGGTCAACAGAGTTGTGTTGAGCTTCCACGTCCCCTTGCCGGCCGGCTGGTCGTCCTGTAAGTGACATCGGCTAGTAGGAGGCAGTGGTCAGAGAAGAACACCGGCTCGACGCCGGTGGACCTGACCGAGAATGCCCGTGACACAAACAGGAAGTCTATCCTTGAGCGGATAGACCCACCTGGCCGTGACCAGGTGTACCTCCGCTGCACTCCGTCTGCAGGGGTGCTGAAGACTTTGAGCAGCTTGGCGTCCTTCACCGTGCCCATCAGGAATCTGCACATGACGCCCAGTTGACTCCCCCCACCCGCTGTCCCCACTCCGGATCTGCCATCTGCATCGATGATGCAGTTGAAGTCTCCGCCTAGGATGACCGGCCTGGACGTAGCCAGCAGGGGTGGAAGCCGCTGCAGGATGGCCAAACACTCACTCTGTACCGCTGGGGCGTACACATTGATCAGCCTCAGGGGAGCGTTCCTGTAGGTGATGTCAGCCACTAGGAGGCGCCCCCCCCTCCACCACCCCCTGAACTTGAGAGATGGTGAAGTTGTGCCCCCACAGCAGAATAGCCAGGCCCGAGGAGCGACAGTCGTTACCCCCCGACCAGATCAAAGGCCCACAGGTCCAAGCGCCGGACCATTTCCCGTACCTGCTGAGGTGCGGTATCCCGCACTCCTGCAGAAACAGGAGGTCCGCCTCGATGGTGGTCAGGTAGGCCAACGTGGATACACAACTTGCGGTGGACTTGACGCTGCGCACATTAATGCTCGCCACTCGTACCCCCATTGTGGGCAGTGACTGCAATACCCTCCCCAAGTCCAAGGTCCAGCCCCTCCATCTGTCCCTTCATGCCCAATGCACGGGCGAACTGCTGGACGCTCTCCGGGCTCAAGAAACCGTCCGTGCTGCCTTCTGGGTGGCATCCCCCCCGTCGAGTGTATGGAGGCAGGAGAGTCCGGCTCTGGATCAGGTTGGGGGCATGTTGTTTCCTGCTTCCCGCCTGCTGGTTCCGGGGGGCCCTCCAGGGCCCCAGCAGCAAGTGGCTGGGTGTCGGAGGGAACCTCAGGACAACTCCCGTCACCTGGAAGCGAGGTGCTGCTTTCCTTCTCAGTGGAAGTCTTCAGCTTCTGCTTTGGGCAGGCCTCCTCCGAATCTCCCTCGTCAGAGGAACTCTTATAGCCCCCTGTACCTGCCTCTTTCCGCCTGATGGTTGCAGAGCTGGGGCCTTCTGGCGCACCTTCCTCCTTGCCTTCTAGACCGTCGTCCACTCCCCTGGGTCACCTGTCGCCTCCTCCATCGACTCTGGGTTGTTGGGGGGGAGCAGAGCCTGCAGGAGCGCTTTGCTGGCCTCGGGTCCATCCTGTGGGGCTGGTCCCTCATCCACAACCTGGCCCTCCTGCACACTAGGGGGGTCCTTGCAGGGGCCTGGTGCCTTCCTCTCCTCCGGGGGCTTGCCCCACATTGCCCCTGCAGGCGACCTGGGCGTAGGTGGTCCCCCGCTGTGGGCATGCCTTATAGAGGTGGCCTGCTTCCCCGCGAAGGTTGCAGCTTCTCTCTCGTGGGCAATCCTTTGCAAAGTGTCCCTCCTCCCTGCAGTTCCTGCAGATGGTGGCTTTGCAGTCGGCCGCCACGTGACCTGACCTACCACAGGCATGGCAGACTTTAGGTTGCCCTGCGTAGGTCAGGTAGCCCTTGCTCCCGCCGATCGCGAAGCTGGACAGTGGGTGTACGACGTTCCTGTCTGCACCCATCCTCAGCGTCACCTTGACCTGCCTCTTACTGGTCCAGATGCCAAAGGGGTCCATGATGTCAGTTAGGTCCCCCTCCACCTTCACGTACCTTCCAAGGAAGGTCAGGACATCAGCTGCTGGCACATGCGGGTTGTACATGTGTACAGTCACCATACGGCTCCTCTGCGCTGGCATCACGAACAGCGGGACAGCGGTCAATACAGAGAGGGGGCCCTCACCTCCTTTCTCCTTGAAAGCCTCCAGGAAGCGCTCGCAAAGCTTGGCACTCCTGAAGGTCACATCGTAAAAACCTCCTCCGGGGAAATCCTGCAGGCAGTACATGTCCGCAGTTGGTGACGTCATTTCCTGCATTGGTGATGTCATTTCCCATTCTTTTTCTCAGACGATGGTAGATTGGCTCCAAATCTTCCTCTCAGAAGAAGAACAGGAAATGACATCACCAACCCAAGGAAACCTAACCAGATAAATAGAAAGCGGGACATAACACCAGCGCTTTGTCAGAGGCTCACTGTTGATGTTACCTAGAATGGTGACGAAATGTCTGAAAACAAACCTTCCAGCTCAGTGAACCAGCTTACATCTGGAACAAAGTAAAGACCCACTCTTCTATGGACCGCGAGGAGGAGCGTGCGGCTGTGTTGGAGGTGAAGGGAGGACGTCGGGTTGGCTGTGCACCCTTGCAACCGGCGGATCTTAATGCTTCAGCCTAACGCTGGTTCAGGGGAGCAGCCAACCTGCAACGATGGCTGCGGCAAGTGCTCGTGCCCCAGGTCAGGGGGTCCGGAACACCATCCGCGTTTCCATGAAGAAGGTGGATGAAGGTGCACCTGTGGACCGCACCTTCTTCGTGAAGAGGGTCCTGTTGGACTGTTGTGGGTTCGCTGCTGCGGACATTTACTGCCTGCAGGATTTCCCCGGAGGGGGTTTTTACGATGTGACCTTCCGGAATGCCAAGCTTTGCGAGCGTTTCCTGGAGGTTTTCAAGGAGAAAGGAGGTGAGGGTCCCCTCTCTATATTGACCACTGTCCCGCTGTTTGTGATGCCAGCGCAGAGGAGCCGTATAGTGACTGTACACATGTACAACCCGCATGTGCCAGCAGCTGATGTCCTGACCTTCCTCGGAAGGTACGTGAAGGTGGAAGGGGACCTAACTGACATCATGGACCCCTTTGGCATTTGGACCAGTAAGAGGCAGGTCAAGGTGATGCTGAGGATGGGCGCGGACGGGAACATTGTACACCCACTGTCCAGCTTCGCGATCGGCGGGAGCAAGGGCTACCTGACCTACGCAGGGCAACCTAAAGTCTGCCATGCCTGTGGTAGGTCAGGTCACGTGGCGGCCGACTGCAAAGCCACCATCTGCAGGGAGGAGGGACACCTTGCAAAGGATTGCCCACGAGAGAGAAGCTGCAACCTTTGCGGGAAAGCGGGCCACTTCTGTAGGGCATGCCCACAGCGGGGGACCACCTACGCCCAGGTCGCCGGCAAGGGCAATGTGGGGCCAGCCCCCCCGGAGGAGAGGAAGGCACCAGGGCCCAGCAAGGACCCCACTAATGTGCAGGAGGGCCAGGCCGTGCAAGAGGGCCCAGCCCTGCAGGATGGGCCCGAGGCCAGCAAAGCGCCCCTGCAGGCTCTGCTCCCCCCCGACAACCCGGAGTCGATGAAGGAGTCGACAGGTGACCCAGGGAGTGGACAATGGTCCGGAAAGCGAGGAGGAAGGCACGTCGGCGGGCCCAGGAACCACAACCATCAGGCTGGAAGAGGCAGCTACAGGGGGGCTATAAGAGCTCCTCTGACGAGGGAGATTCGGAGAGGGCCCGCCCAAAGCAGAAGCTAAAGATCTTCAGGGACAGGAAAGCAGCATCACGCTTCCAGGTGACGGGAGGCGTCCTGAGGCTCCCTCCAACACCAGGTCATGTGCCCCTGGGGCCCTGGAGGGCCCCCCCGGAACATTCAGGTGGGAAGCAGGAAACAGCGTGTCCCCAGCCTGACCCACAGCCGGACTCTCCTGCCTCCATACACCCGACGGGGGGAATGCCACCCGGAAGGCAGCACGGACGGTTTCCTGAGCCCGGAAAGCGTCCAGCAGTTCGCCCGGGCAATGGGCATGAAGCGACAGATGGAGGGGCTGGACATTGGACTTGGGGAGGGTACTGCGGTCACTGCCCACAATGGGGGTACGAATTGCGAGCATTAATGTGCGCAGCGTCAAGTCCACCGCAAGATGTGTATCCACGTTAGCCTACCTGACCACCATCGAGGCGGACCTCCTGTTTCTGCAGGAGTGCGGGATACCGCACCTCAGCAGGTATGGGAAATGGCCCGGCGCCTGGACCTGTGGGCCTTTGATCTGGTCGGGGGGTAACGACTGTCGCTCCTCGGGCCTGGCTATTCTGCTGCGGGGGCACAACTTCACCATCTCTCAAGTTCAGGAGGTGGTGGGGGGGCGCCTCCTAGTGGCTGACATCACCTACAGGAACGCTCCCCTGAGGCTGGTCAACGTGTACGCCCCAGCGGTACGGAGTGAGCGGTTGGCCGTCCTGCAGCAGCTTCCACCCCTGCTGGCTACGTCCAAGCCGGTCATCCTAGGCGGAGACTTCAACTGCATCATTGATGCAGATGGAAGATCCAGCGTGGGGACAGCGGGTGGGGGGAGTCAACTGGACGTCACGTCCAGATTCCTGATGGGCACGGTGAAGGACGTGAAGCTGCTCGACGTCTTCAGCGCCCCTGCAGACGGAGTGCAGCAGAGGTACACCTGGTCGCGGCCAGACGGGTCTATCCGCTCAAGGATAGACTTCCTGTTTGTGTCACGGGCATTCTCGGTCAGGTCCACCGGCGTCGAGCCGGTGTTCTTCTCTGACCACTGCCTCCTGCTGGCCAACTGTCACTTACAGGACGACCAGCCGGCCGGCAAGGGGACGTGGAAGCTCAACACGACACTGTTGACCCCAGAGAATGTCGAGGAGCTTAAGAGGGAGGACGCTGGTTGGAGAGCCGTGCAACCCCTCTTTGAGTCTCTGGGCGACTGGTGGGAGACGGTGAAGGAGAACATCAAGAGGTTCTTTGTCCTCAAGGGTGTTCGGAAGGCGAGAGAGAGGCGGGGAAAGCTGTCGCGACTCCAGAAAAGGGTGCAGAACCTGCTCCTTCTGCAGTTGATGGGGGTCGATGTCACGGAGAACCTCCGTGAGGTGAGGGGCCAGCAAGCCTCGCTCTTCGCTGCGGAGGCCTCCAGGATAATCTTCCAGTCCAGGGTCCACGCCATGGAGCAGGACGAGACGTGCTCGCGTTTCGTCTTTCAGAAGGTGCACAAAGAGAGCTCTGTGCTTAGCCGGCTGAAGGAGGATGACGGCTCGGTGACGTCGTCTCGGCCCGACATTTTGAGGATCCCGATGTGAGTTTGCTCGCTGAGCTAGAAGGTTCGTTTTCAGACGTTTCGTCACCATTCTAGGTAACATCATCAGTGAGCCTCCGACAAAGCCTATCGCAGGCTTCGTCGGAGGCTCACTGATGAAGCCTGTGATAGGCTTTGTCGGAGGCTCACTGATGATGTTACCTAGAACGGTGACGAAACGTCTGAAATCGAACCTTCCAGATCAGCGAGCAAACTCACATCCAGAACCTCAACCTGAGCTACAAATCTTCTCAATTTTGAGGATCAGCAGATCCTTCTATGCCGGACTGTACGACACAAAGCCCACGGACAGCACGGCCTCCGAGTCGTTCCTGTCGTCTATCACAGAGGTCTTAGACGACGGCACGAGGGAGTGGTTGGACCGGCCCATATCCCTGGACGAGCTGACAAGAGCCTTCAAGTCCTTGGAGAGGAATAAGACTCCCGGGAGTGACGGTTTACCGGTCGAGCTGTATTCCGCTCTGTGGGACCTGGTCAGCCAGGACCTGCTGGAGGTGTACGATAGTGCGCTTCGGGCAGGGGAAATGTGCAAGTCCATGAGGAAGGGCATCAACACCCTCATTTACAAGAGGAAGGGGGAGAGGGAAGAAATTAAGAATTGGCGTCCCGTTTCACTATTGAACGTGGACTACAAAATCCTGGCCAAGGTCATAGCCAACCGGGTCAGGAGTGTCCTGGAGTCAGTGATTCACCCTGACCAAACCTGTGCTGTGCCGGGCAGGAAGATCGCTGAGAGCCTCGTGCTTATCAGGGATACGATCGCCTACGTGCAGGACAGGCGGGTGGACACCTGCCTCGTCAGCCTGGACCAGGAGAAGGCCTTCGACAGGGTCTCTCATGCTTACATGAGGGACGTCCTCTCCAAAATGGGGTTCGGGAGGGCATCCGCATTTGGATCCGGCTGCTCTACATCAACATCGTTAGCGCAGTCTTGATCAACGGGTGGGAATCGGACAGTTTTCCCGTCAGATCTGGAGTCAGGCAGGACTGCCCGCTCTCTCCTGCCTTGTTCGTGTGCTGTGTGGAGCCCTTCGCCGCCTCCATCAGGAAGGACGTGAGCCTGAAGGGCGTGACTATCCCAGGCAGCGGAGGCCTTCAGGTCAAGACCTCCCTGTACATGGACGACGTCGCCGTCTTCTGCACCAATCATTGGTCAGTGAGTAGGCTGTTGGACATCTGCGACCAGTTTGAACTGGCCTTGGGTGCCAAAGTCAATAGGGGTAAGAGCAAGGTCATGTTCTTCGGGAACTGGGACGACCGCTCCTTCATCCCCTTCACTGTCAGGACAGACTGCCTGAAGGTGCTGGGTGTTTGGTTTGGTGGAGCTGGGGCGTGCACTAAGACTTGGGAGGAGCGTATCACCAAACTGAAGCAGAAGCTGGGCAGGTGGACGCTCCGGTCCCTCTCCATCGCGGGTAAGAACCTGGTTGTCAGGTGCGAGGGGCTTTCGGTATTGTTGTATGTGGCGCAGGCCTGGCCTATTCCCTGGACCTGCGCCGCTGCAGTCACCCGGGCCATCTTCCACTTCATTTGGGCGTCGAGGATGGACCGGGTCCACAGGGACACCATGTACAAAGACCTGGAAAACGGGGGAAAGGGCGTACCAAACGCCACCCTCGCCCTGACGGCTACCTTTGTGTGCGGCTGCATCAAGCTGTGCGTAGATCCTCAGTACACAAACACCAAGTGTCACTACTTACTGAGGTTCTACCTGTCCCCGGTGTTGCGAAGGATGGGCCTGGCCTCGTTGCCGCGGAACGCTCCGAGTAGTTGGACCGTCCCGTCCCACCTGTCCTTCGTGGAGAAATTTTTGAAGAGAAACACCTTTGACCACAAGGCCGTCAGGCAGTGGTCAGCACGTAGTATCCTCAGGACCCTTCGGGAAAAGGAGAGGGTGGATCCCGTCGTGTGGTTCCCCGCGCAGACTGCCAAAGTCATTTGGCAGAATGCCTCATCGCCAGAACTTTCAAACAAGCACAAGGACATTGCTTGGCTGGCAGTGAGAGGGGCTCTGCCAGTGAGATCCTTTATGCATGCCCGGAATCACTGCGCCACCGCACGATGCCCTCGAGGCGGCTGCAGGAGTTGGGGGGGACGAGACTGTCGATCACCTCCTTCTGGAGTGTGCCTATGCACAGGAGGTCTGGAGGGGGATGCAGTGGTATTTGTCGAGGTTCGTCCCGAGCAGCTCCGTGACGCGGGACTCCGTGCTCTACGGGCTGTTTCCGGGGACGCACACCGAGACCAACATCAACTGCACCTGGAGGACCATCAATGCGGTGAATGACGCTTTTTGGTCTGCCCGCAACTTGCTGGTCTGCCAGCTGAAAGAACTGACCCCGACCGAATGTTGCAGACTGGCGCACTCCAAGGTCCAGGACTATGTGCTGAGGGACGCGCTAAAGCTTGGGGCAGCCGCCGCCAAGGCGCGGTGGGGAAATACCACCGTATGAAACCCCTCGTCCAGAATAGAAAAAAGAACCCTATCTGGTAACTGGGCCCAGTTGGCGCCTTCCCCAACTGGTCAGGGGGCCAACGGGGACTGGGCGGGGAGACAACTGCCGGGGTATTTTCTTTGGTTTGTTTTTTTTTTCTTCTTTGTTTTGTTTTTTCCTTTAGTTGGTGTATGTACCCCCCGGGTAACCCGGAGCGGCTTGCATGACTGGGTAGGTGTATAAATATGTTTTATTTTTTGTACATCTTATGAATAAAATATATTTTTCTCAAATAAAAAAAGTGTCGAAACGTCTGAAAACGAACCTTCCAGCTCAGCGAGCAAACTCACATCCAGAACCTCAACCTGAGCTACATACCTTCTCAAAACCCGTTAAAAAGCCATCTTTTCATAATGACGGCTCATTTATTTCTGAAGGGGGAGGTGTTGCAAAGTTGGGTCGAGTACTTGATGTTTGTAAAATGATAGGAGTGAAGTATGCATGGCACTTTAAAGATGCTGCTTTTTTTATGCTTGGAGGTTGAAAAAAAGTCTGCAGACAGCTGCAAATGCGCAGAGGGTTCTTGAAGCAGAAACATTGCTTCAAAAAATTATACTGTTGGCAGGCTAAGCAGCATTTTTACCAAGACAACACGATTTTGAATTTCGTCCATTAATTTAAACCAGTCCCTAGATATCAAAATCCAATTAAATTTAAATCTGACGGTTTTGACAATTTAGGACCAATCCTACTGGAAGTAATTAATGTGTCATCAAGGGTATAAAAGAAGGGGGCATTTGGAAGCCACTGTGAGAACAAATTGCCATCTGAAGATAAACTCATTTGGCGGAGGAAGACATTCCTGAATTAAAAACAATGGAGGAGACAAAAATTCCAGAGGATTTATCCTGACTGTATTTTAGAGAAATTAAGTTTTTAGTTTGTTTTTTCTCATTACTTTGATTTATATAAGTAGGACTTGTATTTATTAGAACAGCATACCATTATAATTTTGCTTGTTTCGGGAATAGTTCGTAGTTAAAGGGAGAATTATTTGGTTTGTTACTAGTGCTGGTAATTTGTTCACTGTTCAAGTCAGATAAACACGTTTTCACTTGTTGCTTATGAAGTGAGTATCAGGAATTTCTCTCCTTTATAACAGATTGGGGGTGAGAGGCAGATTACACCACATTTTTACATTTCCTTTAACAGATTACGAGGCACGTTTCCCTGCGTGTTTCAGTTTTAATTATCAGAAAGGGGTGTCAGACCTTCCCCCCGCCCCCACCTCTTTTCACAATATGTAAGAGCTAAATACACAGCCATATGGGGCACCCTTGTTGAGGATGTTTGTGGAAGAAGTATTATCACCTTTCATTTTGCAGTTTAATGAGAGCTTGCTGAGCACTCTATAGTTTTCATATTCCCCGCTTTCTCGCCTTTCAAATGGTCCCATCAAAAACATATTTTGATACATTTTATCATAAAAACGTCAGGATTCAGGTCATGGAACATGCAATAATCAAACAGGTTTTACTCTATTTTTCCAAGGAAACCCTAAAGATATGCAGACACTCCAAAATACCACATTCAAAAATAAAAATCAAACAAAACAAAACAATCAAAAACAAAATAAACAAAACAAAACAATAAGACATCGAATATATCGTATAAATATATTTTTAAAAAATTGAAAGTAACACAACTTGTTTAATAAAACAGAAATGGGGCATCCCTGTGAAAAGATTGTTTATCCTCTTCCACTTAGATTAGATTAGATTAGATTTCCTACAGTGTGGAAACAGGCCCTGCAGCCCAACAAGTTCATACCGCCCCTTGAAGCATCCCACCCAGACCCATCCCCCTATAACCCACACACCCCTGAACACTGTGGCCAATTTAGCATGACCGATCCACCTAGCCTGCACATGTTTGGACTGTGGGAGGAAACCCAAGCAGACACAGGGAGAATGTGCAAACTCCGCACAGACAGACAGTCACCCGAGGGTGGAATCGAACCCGGGTCCCTGGCGCTGTGAGACTGCAGTGTTAACCACCGAGCCATTGTGCCGCCCCGAAGGATAATTTGCAAGAATACCAAATTAGTCTTCTTATGAACTGTCCTAATGAGTGCAGAAAATGTTTAGAAAAAAACTTTGATTATCTTTGTCTTTTCTCAGCAATAGAAAAATAACACAACAAGTCTGATCCAACAAAGTACACTCGACCAGGTATGGTGCTTCCAACTGAGGTAGTGGTCTTGTGGTTTTATTGCTAGGCTATTAATATTCTTGGATCTGGGCTCAATCCTGGCATGGCAGATGGCTCGAATTCACAATTTGGATTCAATAAAAGAATCTGAAATTAAGGGTCTAACGATGACCATGAAACCACTGTCAGATGTCAGGGAAACCCACCTTGTTCACTACTATCATTGAGTGAAGATAGTCTAACTGTCCAAACTTGGTCTGGACAAATGTGACTCCAGACCTACAGCAATGGTTGATTCCCAACTGCCTTCTGGGTGATCAGAGATGGGCAGTAAATGGTATCCTAGCCCATGTCCTCTTAATGAGTAAAAACTAACTAGACACATAACTCCCAACCAGACCCAATATGCCTTGTGTATATTCAGAGGCCATTCAGTCCCTTAAACCTGCTACATGTGAAGAGGAAGGATTCATTCATCTCCTCAACTCTGTTGCAGAAGAATAGCAAAACATCATTCAGCTCTTTGGGTCCACACTCCCATTCCATTGGATTGTAACTGACCTCATATCAGGGATCCCACAAGTACATACCCAACAGATTCACAGTTATATTCTGTGTGTATAAATACATACGTAATGATATCAAAACATTGATGCTCTCAGATTGATGAAGGGATGTGGTGACCCATGTGACGAGCGGATAAACATTCTAAACAGACTAGGGTGGGAT
Source organism: Stegostoma tigrinum (assembly GCF_030684315.1). NCBI lineage: Eukaryota > Metazoa > Chordata > Chondrichthyes > Orectolobiformes > Stegostomatidae > Stegostoma > Stegostoma tigrinum. Next base: position 187,549,877 of record NC_081354.1, on the reverse strand, counting down.
TCTCTGAGGGTCAGTGTGCGCTAGTTGGGCCGAAGGGCCTGTTTCCACACGGTAGGGATTCTACGATCAAATTTAGGGAAAAAGGGAAGATGTAATTTAATCAGTGCTTATGATTCAGTAGTCATACATGAAAACTTACATCTATGCAACATCTTACACAATGTTTCAAAGTGCTTTGCAGCCAATGAAGTGGTTTCTGAGTTGTCGGAAACACAGCAGTGAACATACATGCAGCAAACTCCCACAAACAGAGGCAATCCTGCCCAGATATGGCCTTTTATTCAATGATTGAAAGATAAATGTTAGCCAGATCATGGGAATAATTCCCTTACTCTGCTCCTTTAAAATAGCACCATGGGATCGGATACATCCACCTGAGGAGGGCAGGTGAGGCCTTGGTTTATCATCTAATCCAAGCAGGCCCTTTGAGCCAGCACCCCTGTTCAATATGATCATGGCTGATCATGAAATCTACTGGCAGCACAGTGCTCCCTCAGCACTGCCCTGGAACAGTCAGCGAATAGGTTTGCACTCAAGCCTCTGGAGTGGATTAATGAACTCAGCACCCAGTCAGGTGGGACCCACCAGGGGGCACCTAAGATCCACTGTTATAAGATGTTTGTTCTCCAATTCAACGACTACTCCTGTCAACACCTTCAGATTGTATGAGTTTACACTCACTCAGGCAAACAGCCTGTGAACAGCCAGAATGGGAAAGAAGACTCACATTTTCATCTTCACAACCTCTGAACTTCCTCAAATGCTTTGCAGCCAATTAAGAACTTTTACACCTTAGTCACTAATGGAGTAAACTAAAGTCCCCCCAAACAATTGGTGTGTAGGGTCAAATCTCCTTTCTACATCTCTTCTCCAAGGGAAACAGTCCCACTTTCTCTGGGCTGTCCACTTAACTGAAGTTCTCCATTCCTGATGTCATGCTGAAAATGTGTTGCCTTCGGATGAAATCATTGCATAGAAAACATAGAAACACAGAAAACGGGTGCAGGAGGCCATTCGGCCCTTTGAGCCAGCACCACCATTCAATATGATCATGGCTGATCATGCAATCTCAACATCCCATTCCCACCCTCTCTCCATACCCCTTGATCCCTGTAGCTGCAAGGGCCACGTCCAGCTCCCTCCTGAATATATCCAATGAACTGGCCCCAACAGCTTCCTGTGGGAGAGAATTCCAGAGGTTCACAATTCTCTGAGTGAAGAAATTCTTCCTCATCTCAGTCCTGAATGGCTCACCTCTTATTCTTAAACTGTGACCCCTAGTTCTGGACTTCCCCCAACATCGGGAACATTCTGCCTGAATCTCAGCCTGTCCGGTCCCATCAGGGTGTCATATGTTTCTATGAGATCACCCCTTCATTCTTCTAAATTCCAGTGAGTATAAGCCCAGTCAATCTGATTTTTCTTCAAATGTCAGTTAATTCTAGTCAGTGGTTATTTAATGCAGGCTATGTGCCTAATATTGTCTGAAAATGATATTTCATGTTGGCGGTGTAGGCTGGATAGTCTCAAACCAGGGAACAGAGTAAAGAGCAGAATATTAAAACTGAGATGAAAAGGGATTTCTTCCCCCAGAGGGGTTGTGAGTCTTTGTAATTCTCTGTGCCAGTGTACACTCAGTCAGCGAGTCTGGATAAGGCAGAGATTTCTGCATTGTAGAGACTGCAAGGAATGTGGGAATAGTACAGGTACAATGGTGCTGAGCTAGAGGACTGGCCATGATCTTGGTGAGATATGGGACAGGCTCCAACCTCCTGAGTGACTTCATCCTGATCCTGCTCCCTTTGTTCTGGGAGCAATCGCAGCATCAGGGGAGTACCGAGAGCAGACTAGCAGCTGTTTGCTGCTCTCCTTGAGTGAATGTATGAGAGTGAGCATCCTCACCACCCCACCCTGGTACCTGGGTCTCAGAGAGACTGAGCTGCCTGGCCAATTCCGTGCGCTCCTTGCCCACCACATACTGACAGCGTTGGAATTCCATCTCCAGGCGGTAAAGCTGCTCTGCTGTGAAAGAAGTCCGTGTTCTCTTCGGCCGGTCCAAATCCAACCCCCTCGGCAGAACAATCTCACGGATAGTCCCTTTAGCATCTAACCAGCAAAGTGAGAGATGGATTAACACAATAATGTAGAACATTTCAATCTCTCTCTCATTGAAGGTCATAGAATCCTATATCATGGGGGCAGCCATTCAGCCCACTGAGTCCACACCAGCCCTCCAAAGAGCATCCCAACCAGATCCAACCCCCTTCTCTATCCCTGCAACCCTGTATTCCCCATGACCAATCCATCAAACCTTCACATCTTTGGACTGTGGGAGGAAACCGGAGCACTCGGAGGAAACCCACGCAGACACAGGGAGAATGTGCAAACTCCACACAGGCAGTCACCAGAAGGTGGAACTGAACCCGGGTCCTTGGCGCTGTGAAGTAGCTGTGCTAACCACTGAGCCACCGTGTCACCCAGCTTTTCCGGCAATTGGCAATGAGGGAGGTGATGGCCTTGTGGTATTATTGCTGCACTGTCAATGCAGAGACCTAGACAACATTCTGGAGACTTGGGTTCAAATCCTACCATGGCAGATGGTGAAATTTGAATTCAACAAATATCTGGAATTAAGAATCTTAGGATTGTCGATTGGGAAAGAAATTGCCATCCTTACTAGATCTGCCTAGGCACAACAACAATGTTGTGGAGTCTTAGCTGCCCTCTGGGCAATTAGGGATGGGCAATAAATGCTGCCTGGTCAGTGACACCCTCATCCTGTGAATGAATAAAGAAAAAGAAAATTATCATCATCATTGGATTCTTAGTTGTACACGTTTGTTAAATTCAAATGGGATTTGAACTCAGGTCCCCAGTAAAAATAGCTGAGTTTCTTGATTAACAGACTAGCAATAATATCACTAGGCCACAGCCTCCCTAGAGTCACCAACTTGTCACCAATCTGCTTTTCTCTAGTTGCACTTTAATCAGATTTCAAAATTTTACTCCATATTTAAAGTTCTCTACAATGATTCTATCTGAGATAATAGGAACTGCAGATGCTGGAGAATCTGAAATAACAAAGTGTGGAGCTGGATGAACAGTGCAGGCCGAGCAGCATCTAAGATGCTCGTAAGATGCTGCCTGGCCTGCTGTGTTCATCCAGCTCCATACTTTGTTATCTTGGATCCTACCTGCCTGAATTTTGTCTGTTACTTCTCTTTTTCTCACTCCTCCTTTTCTTATTTCAGCTCACAACTTATTTCTTTCTGCTTTGTTTTAGAAGGATTAATCCATTTCCTTCCTCTAAATTCCTCAAATACAGAAAATTCCAAATCTTTCTGACAAATCTGTGTTGAATTTATGCTCGAGAAGAGATGGGGAAGGGATGGAATGAGAGGCCGAGAGATAGGGGCAGAATGGGGGGGAGAGAGAGAGAAAAATAGAATGAGAGAGGAATAAAGATGCAGAATGGAAGAGAGAGATGGAAATGAGAGAGCGGAATAAAGAATCAGAGTGAGAAAGGCATGGGCTGTAAATGGTGGCCCAGAGACACCCACAACCCACGAGTCAACAAAATAAAGGAGAGATAGAGGCACAACATGAGAAACAGTTATAAAAAAGATAGAATAGAGAGAGAGCTAGAACTGTCAGTGAAATTGAGATGGAGAGAGGGCTAGACAAAATAATGAGGAATGTTGAGATTAAATAGAGAGATAGAATGAGAGGGAGAGTGATGTACTATAGAGATGCAGGATCAGAATGGAGGGAAGGATAGAGAGATGAAGCAGAGAGAGAGAATGAGGCAAAGTGGAGAGGGATGGTGAGCCAGGATAGAGAAACATAATGGAGTGGAGGACGGAAAGGATAGAGACAGAGAGATTACGAAAAAAATTGTTGAGAGAATGAATTGGTGACATTTGCAGAGAAATGCAAAATGTGAAAAGAAATAGAGAGATAGAGAGAAAGGGTGGGTGTCTGACAGAGATAAAAAGAGGGAAAAAAATTCAAAATGGAGCGGAGGACAGAGACCAACGGAAGCACAGTGAGGGAAGAGGGAGATCCTCTGAGAGGAGGTGTGGTTGGTGGGCCAGAGAGAGAGAGAGAGAGAGCGTCACAATCAAACGGTGATGGATGGAGAGCTCAACAGAGAGAGAAAGAGAAAAAGAGATAGAGAGAGATCCTGGGGTTCAGAAGCTGGCTGACCAGCAGGTACCCACTGCTCAGCCTAGTCCTGAGGGGGCTACCTTTAATTGAATGGAGCACCCACACCTTGTTCAGTGAGTGACTGATCACTGTCGTCGTCCCATGTCAGCCACACCAGACACTGTGTGTGTGTGAGGGTGTGTGTGTGAGTGTGAGTGTGAGCGTGTGTGTGTGTGTGTGTGTGAGTGTGTGTGCACATGCATCTGTTTGTGTGAGAGAGAGGGAGAGTGAGGGAGAGGGAGACAGAGTGTGTGTGTGTGAGTGACTGGGTGTGTGAGTGTGACTGTGTGTGTGAGTGTGTGATTGTGTGTGACTGTGTGTGTGTGACTGTGTGTGGGTGAGTGAGAGTGTGTGTGAGAGAGTGTGTGTGTATGTGAGTGTGCATGTGTGTGTGTGAGTGTGCATGTGTGTGTGTGTGAGTGCGTGTGTGTGAGAGAGTGTGTGTGAGTGAGTGTGCATATGTGTGTGAGTGTGAGTGTGCATGTGTGTGTGAGTGAGTGCGTGTGAGAGACTATGTGAGTGTGTGTGTGTGTGAGTGAATGTGTGTGTGTGAGAAAGAGTGTGTGTGTGTGTGAGTGTGTTAATAACGAGGAGGGGACGAAGTGAAAGGAAATCGGACAATTTCAAGTAGAAGCTAAAAATGAGATGTAGACCTGGAGTGAGTAACCCCGGAACTGTCTCCTTGGAGACACTGTGGTACCTTTACAACAAGTCACGCCATCCCTTCATTCGCTACCAGGGTAGGGACTGTTTATATCTGCACATTTGACAGAAAGCAGGGAGCGCTCACCCCTATCAACCCGAAGAAAGTGTGTGTGTGAGAGAGTGTGAGTGTGACACGGTTCGAATCACAGAATCATTACGGTGCACACAGGGACCATTCGGTCCATCGGTTCTGCGCTAGCAAACAACAAAATGGATCGAAACCGAAAAGAACTGCGGATGCTGGAAATCCGAAGAACATCCGAGGGTCTACCGGGCCCGAAACGTTAACTCTGATTTCTCTCCGCAGATGCTGCCAGACCTGCTGAGCTTTTCCAGCAACTGCTCCTACGATGTCTGTTTTTGTCACAAAATAATTTGGTTCTATTTTTATCCGGAACATTGAGCGAGTACTGTAAACGTGGTTTTTAATTTCTCCGTTGGGTGGTGGGTGGGGTGGAGGCAGGAGTAGAAGGTGGGGCAGCGGGTGCTGGCCTCTGAATTTCTGGACACCCAGCTCGGGCTGGGTCCGTCACAAACAAGACAACGGAGAGCAGGTTAGAGAACCGCTCAGCGTTACTGACCAGGTGCGGGAGCTGGAGCCGGGGAAGGCGACAGAGAGAGAGAGAGAGTAATGGGTGAATTGTATTAAATTCAACTGTCTGCCTGAAACCAACGAGATTCGGATTGTAGACTGTTTTATCGAATGGGACACTGTACCTTGACTCCTCTAAACACCATCCTCAGAATTCCTGATTTCTGAACGAACCTTTGAATGGTTTCAAGCTGACTGGCTTAATTTATTTCATTTATTTAAATGAAGTGACACTGGCGTTTTTTTAAAAAATAAGTTGCTGAAGATGTAATATAATAGAAAATATTTTCAGTGCAAATTTATCTAATTTAATGCTACAAACGACAGTGTCATTCTGTTTACCATTGTATGTTTAACATGACAGAAAAATCATAGGAAATATACTCATTTTTGCGTAGCTGTTCAAATAGTTTCTAGCCCTCTTAGGCTAGCCATGTTTCACAAGGTGAGAATTAAATTTTCAAACCAGATATCTGCCATATCAGAGCTTCAAAAGCCCCAAAGTTCAAAAGAAACTAACCCGAAACGTTAACTCTGCTTTCTCCTTTACAGATGCTGCCAGACCCACTGAGCAACTTCTGTTTTTGTCCCTGATTTACAGCATCTTCGGTTCTTTCGGGTTTTAATTGCCCATCGTGAGAAATTGCGTTTAGTTTAAAAAACAACAAAATTAATTTGGGGAGATGAATCTGAAATCTGAGACCGCCGAGTCTGGAGGCGAGGTGGGGTGGGGGAAGAGAAACGGCAGATAGTTTTATTTAAGCGATCTGCAGGCTATAAATATCTAAAACAGCGTGTCACCTGTCTTAGAGAGCTGCTCTCCAACTTAACCACAGATCAGCAGCGACTTACTGACCTGTGTTTGACCTCCTTCTAGCCGCTAAACTTCGTTAGGCCTGGGATTGTACAGGGTGTATGTGTGTGTGTGTGTGTGTGTACGGCGGGGGTTGAAAACAATGGGGCGGCCTGTATCTCTCAATAAACATGTTCCCTTCTCTGCCTGGGCTTCTCTGATTGTACAAGGGCAGGGGTGTGCGAGCCATCCTATTGGCACGATCACAGGAGACCCCAACATTCCCCCCTTCCCCCCCACACCACATCTTCCTTTCTCTGGGGTTGGGGGAATTCCTCTCACTGCTCGAGTCCTTTCCCTCGTGTCCAGCCTCCAATGTTCACGCAAATAAGGAAGGGCGAAACCACAATGTGGCAAATAGAAGAGTTCCGGACCCCAGGAGCCCACCAGTCGCAGGAAACCATCCAGGGTAACTCAGCGACTCCTCGGAACACGACCAGGCCATTCAGCCCCTTAACACTCTCCCACAACTCGTTGAGATCATGGCTGATCTGTGGCCTAACTCCACTTCCCTGCCTTTGGTCCATATCCCTCAATACCCTTGTTTAGCAAAAACATTTTATCGTGGGCCGAAGGGCCTATATTGTGCTGTACTGTTCTAAAATCTCAGATTTAACATTAATAAATGATCCAGCATCCACCGCCGATTGTAGAAGAGAATTCTAAATCTCTGCCTCCCTTTGTGTGTAGCAGTGCTTCCTAACATCTCTTCTGGAAGGCCGGGCCCTCATTCTCAGACTATACCCCAGGTTCTCGAATCCCCACCCAGTGGAAATAGTTTCTTCATTTACCCTGCCTTCCCCTATTAATACCCTGGAAACCTCGATTAGATCACATCTTAAACTTCTAAATTCGAGGGAAAACAGGCCCAATTTGTCTAATCTCTCCACAAAACCGCTGAAGTCCAGGTCCCAGTCTACATTATAGTCCCACCAAGTCCGAATGGATCCTTCCTAAGGAACTGCGCGGGAGGTGTTTATGTGAGATCCCCTTCGGATACCGCAGTCACATCTCCCCCGTGATAATCCGGATTTTGTTAATTTCAGAGAGACGAGTGAACACAGGCTAATCTCACGTATATCGTTCGTTGTCAAGTTTAACATTTTTTATACATATTTGAGAAATTGCGGGGAATTTGCCGACGATGTATTGGATAGAATTAAATCGACGCATCTTTCTAGTTTAAAAATCTTTCTTATCGGCTCGAATTGCGCGTTATGGATCGTAAGTAAGAACTGTACGCGGGCACAATATTGTCTGAAGTGTGTTTGAATAAAAGCAACATTTCGACCCGGCCAGAACCTGCGTCAAGAAAGATTCTTTTAAAGAAACAAACTAAAACTGCAGAATGTGAGGAAATCGCGCTGTCCGTGCACTATTTCCAGCAAGGGTTTAGACCAGAGTGGGGATTAATTCCATACACAGGCGTGGGATTTTACAGAGACGGGACAATAAATGTAAAAATATCGGGGTGAGTGTAAGTGTTGAAAAACAGAGAAACGATGATACAAAGAGGAGGCATAGAGAAAAGGTACAGAGAGGCAGATTACACAGTACAAAGTACAGAAAGAGAGACGCAGCAACTGAGGCAGAGAGAGTGAGAGAGAGAGAGAAAAAAGGAAACAATGGGGCAAAGGAGACAGACAGACAACAGAGATAAACAGGGGAACGCACAGAGACAGAGAAACAGACAGACGCAAACAAAACACAGAGACTGTCGCAGACAGGCACGAGAGGCAGAGACAGGGAGAGAGAGATAGAGTGAGATAAACACTGAGAGGGAGATGCAGAGACAGGGAGAGAGAGGTAGAGTGAGATAAACGCCGAGAGGGAGAGGCAGAGACAGGGAGAGAGAGGTAGAGTGAGATAAACACCGAGAGGGAGAGGCAGAGGCAGGGAGAGAGAGATAGAGTGAGATAAACACCGAGAGGGAGAGGCAGAGACAGGGAGAGAGAGATAGAGTGAGATAAACACGGACAGGGAGAGGCGGAGACAAGGAGAGACCGAGAAAGGGAGAGAGAGAGTGTAACAAAGACAGGAGCGATTGTGGAAGTGTCCCCATTAAAAACTCACATTCCAGAGTCCCATTAGCTCCCTCACTAAAACACCTTCAAACCTACATTCCAGAGTCCCATTAGCTCCGTCACTAAAACAACTTCAAACTCACATTCCAGAGTCCCATTAGCTCCCTCACTAAAACACCTTCAAACCTACATTCCAGAGTCCCATTAGCTCCCTCACTAAAACACCTTCAAACCTACATTCCAGAGTCCCATTAGCTCCCTCACTAAAACACCTTCAAACCTACATTCCAGAGTCCCATTAGCTCCCTCACTAAAACACCTTCAAACTCACATTCCAGAGTCCCATTAGCTCCCTCACTAAAACACCTTCAAACCTACATTCCAGAGTCCCATTAGCTCCCTCACTAAAACACCTTCAAACCCACATTCCAGAGTCCCATTAGCTCCCTCACTAAAACACCTTCAAACCTACATTCCAGAGTCCCATTAGCTCCCTCACTAAAACACCTTCAAACCTACATTCCAGAGTCCCATTAGCTCCCTCACTAAAACACCTTCAAACCTACATTCCAGAGTCCCATTAGCTCCCTCACTAAAACACCTTCAAACCTACATTCCAGAGACCCATTAGCTCCCTCACTAAAACACCTTCAAAACTACATTCCAGAGTCCCATTAGCTCCCTCACTAAAACACCTTCAAACCTACATTCCAGAGTCCCATTAGCTCCCTCACTAAAACACCTTCAAACCTACATTCCAGAGTCCCATTAGCTCCCTCACTAAAACGCCTTCAAACCTACATTCCAGAGTCCCATTAGCTCCCTCACTAAAACACCTTCAAACTCACATTCCAGAGTCCCATTAGCTCCCTCACTAAAACACCTTCAAACTCACATTCCAGAGTCCCATTAGCTCCCTCACTAAAACACCTTCAAACTCACATTCCAGAGTCCCATTAGCTCCCTCACTAAAACACCTTCAAACCTACATTCCAGAGTCCCATTAGCTCCCTCACTAAAACACCTTCAAACCTACATTCCAGAGTCCCATTAGCTCCCTCACTAAAACACCTTCAAACCTACATTCCAGAGTCCCATTAGCTCCCTCACTAAAACACCTTCAAACCTACATTCCAGAGTCCCATTAGCTCTCGCACTAAAACACCTTCAAACCTACATTCCAGAGTCCCATTAGCTCCCTCACTAAAACACCTTCAAAACTACATTCCAGAGTCCCATTAGCTCCCTCACTAAAACACCTTCAAACCTACATTCCAGAGTCCCATTAGCTCCCTCACTAAAACACCTTCAAACCTACATTCCAGAGTCCCATTAGCTCCCTCACTAAAACACCTTCAAACTCACATTCCAGAGTCCCATTAGCTCCCTCACTAAAACACCTTCAAACTCACATTCCAGAGTCCCATTAGCTCCCTCACTAAAACACCTTCAAACTCACATTCCAGAGTCCCATTAGCTCCCTCACTAAAACACCTTCAAACCTACATTCCAGAGTCCCATTAGCTCCCTCACTAAAACACCTTCAAACCTACATTCCAGAGTCCCATTAGCTCCCTCACTAAAACACCTTCAAACCTACATTCCAGAGTCCCATTAGCTCCCTCACTAAAACACCTTCAAACCTACATTCCAGAGTCCCATTAGCTCCCTCACTAAAACACCTTCAAACCTACATTCCAGAGTCCCATTAGCTCTCGCACTAAAACACCTTCAAACCTACATTCCAGAGTCCCATTAGCTCCCTCACTAAAACACCTTCAAAACTACATTCCAGAGTCCCATTAGCTCCCTCACTAAAACACCTTCAAACCTACATTCCAGAGTCCCATTAGCTCCCTCACTAAAACACCTTCAAACCTACATTCCAGAGTCCCATTAGCTCCCTCACTAAAACACCTTCAAACCTACATTCCAGAGTCCCATTAGCTCCATCACTAAAACACCTTCAAACTCACATTCCAGAGTCCCATTAGCTCCCTCACTAAAACACCTTCAAACCTACATTCCAGAGTCCCATTAGCTCCCTCACTAAAACACCTTCAAGCTCACATTCCAGAGTCCCATTAGCTCCCTCACTAAAACACCTTCAAACCTACATTCCAGAGTCCCATTAGCTCCCTCACTAAAACACCTTCAAACCTACATTCCAGAGTCCCATTAGCTCCCTCACTAAAACACCTTCAAACCTACATTCCAGAGTCCCATTAGCTCCCTCACTAAAACACCTTCAAACTCACATTCCAGAGTCCCATTAGCTCCCTCACTAAAACACCTTCAAACTCACATTCCAGAGTCCCATTAGCTCCCTCACTAAAACACCTTCAAACTCACATTCCAGAGTCCCATTAGCTCCCTCACTAAAACTCCTTCAAACTCACATTCCAGAGTCCCATTAGCTCCCTCACTAAAACACCTTCAAACCTACATTCCAGAGTCCCATTAGCTCCCTCACTAAAACACCTTCAAACCTACATTCCAGAGTCCCATTAGCTCCCTCACTAAAACACCTTCAAACTCACCTTCCAGAGTCCCATTAGCTCCCTCACTAAAACACCTTCAAACCTACATTCCAGAGTCCCATTAGCTCCCTCACTAAAACACCTTCAAACCTACATTCCAGAGTCCCATTAGCTCCCTCACTAAAACACCTTCAGCGCACGCATTTTCTGAGATTTTCCTCTCATGGAACACAGGCGGTCGTTATTTCCGAGCCTCGGGAATTAATTGTTTAGTCGCTGCTTGTGAACATTTGTCTTCCATTTTAAAGAAAAGAAACTATTGCGATAAATCCTCAATATTTAAACACAACACACACACATTCCCTCAAACGGCCTGTATCTGAAAGCCCTTGGACAGAAGTTTAACTGGAGAAACCTGCGCACCGCCGATTGCAAACGGACATTAAATTGATTTTGTTTTAAAACAGTGCGGTCTCTTAAATTATTTTTGAATGTAAGTGGGACTGCTCTCTGCTAGAAAATCCACATCTCATCCAAACATTAACCATCTCTACAGCAGTGTCAGCATCGTTCCAAACATCACAGTCACGGTAAAAAAAAACTAGGGCTTTCTGTATAAATCCTGTCTCTAACATATTGCACTATCGAAGAAAATGAAACAACTGCAGACGGTCAAGAGAAAACGAGCAGAAATCGAAAGCCACATTGGAAAGGGTTAAATAAAAAAACTGAAGTGTGTGGAATGCTGCTGTGAATCTCAGTCTCCAAACTAGCGGCACCTTCCTCGGGTCTCTTGACCGCAGAGAGAGCGGGAGGGTGGAAACAGATTTAAGTTCGAAAACACCACTTAAAACTGAAGTGCAGTTTGAGAGAGAAAGGGGTTGTTCGATCCTCATGACCATTATTTTTGAAAAAAAAAACGGAAAGTTCTTTTTAAACATCGATTTAGCTCAGTCTTGAATCGAATTGAGGAGAGACGATTGTTTCAGTGCTCCGGGATATTTCTGCCCCTCTGTCTGGGTATTTTTGACACGGGGAAGGGCTGGCAGAATTCCGATAAAATCTGCTGGATTTGGGCACTGAAACACAGGCATTTTAATTCAATGTTGAAATCAACTTGCCCCATGATTATCGGATCCGCGCCGCGAAAACATTTAGATTTTATTTCAGAAAAATGCACACAGCTTTAAATTCTGCCTTGTAAATTTGAAATGCTATTATTTCCGAGCTTCAAACTCCTGTATTCCGTTTCTTTCTCGCCTCGTTCTTTTATTTCCTCAGTTTATTATTTTCGTTTCTCCTAAAGTTTTTGTTTTGTTGAGATTTACACAAAGATCTTTGCCGCTGAGACAATTTTTCGCTTCGTTCTTCTTACCTCGGACTAGGATCCTCCTGCAATAATCGGGATCTCCCGGAGACAGTTTCCCTTCTCCCGGGGACACAGAAGTCGAGGCGGTTGTACCGGAGGGATCTGTCCTGGCCTCCCGGGCCTGGGTTTCGCCCCTCGGCGCCTCCTTGCCTGGCTCACCCACTCTGTCGCTCATGGTGTCGGCCTGTAAAAGCATTCACTCGGGCCCTGGTCTCTGGAACGGCCGCTGGCTCCGATTCACAAGGACCCGCGCTTTCCTGCAAGGGAAGAGTGATCACAATCGAGCCACCTCATCCCGAGATCAGCTCCACCGTCTCGCCATCGCCAGGGACCTTCCCCGGAGAGTGTCCCCCGACCCTCTGAGGCAACGTGACGATATGAGAGGCCCCAGGAAGGCCAATCCCCCAAACCTTCACCAGGCTCTGCGCCGCTAGGAGCTGGGGAGATGAGCCTAGAGCTGGAGGCGGGAGTCGCTTGTCATCCGGTTTCCCACACACACCTCGGTTTCCCAAAGTCACCAGGGTTCAGTCCGGGAAGGTGGAGGGTGTGGGTCACCCCTTATTCAGCAAAATCCCCTCTCCCTCACCTGGTCGCCCCCTCGTCCTTTCTGAAACAGGAAACCATTGCCAAGCAGAAAGCTACAAGGTCCACAATCTTCACTGTACATCCCAGCATTAGTCCGACCAGCCACTTCCCCCACCGCCCCTGTCCCTGCACCCCGTTCTCAACATCTCAGGGAATGCAGTGGGTTCTGGAGGAGGGGAGGGAAACCCAGAGAAAGGTTGGTGGGGGGGGATAGTTCGAAGATGTGGGGGGGGGGTCTTTAAATTCTCTGCCAAGGTCACGTAATTTCCTGTTTGCTCGTTCATTGGTAAAAACAAAGGATCAGTTTAAATCGAGCTTTAGCGAACGGGGGTGTTGAATGCCCCACGAACCCCCGTCTCCTTGATTTGAAACAGGGAGAGAGAGAGAGAAAGGGTAATGTGAAATAATTGCTGTTTGAAACAACGAGAAGATGTCAGTGCCCTGCATCTGTACAAAAACACGGGAATGAGACTGGAATTGAATAAATCTGTTTGTGATTGCTATCTAGATACAAGAAATAGGAATGTGCTCTGTGTGTCTGTAAAAAGATCAAGAATATATACGATATGCATGTAAGTACATGCATTAAAATATATCGACATATATGTAAATACATTAACACGAGTATTACAGTGTATGTATAAATATATTAACAAGAACATTAACGATATGTGTTCATAAGATACGAAGTATTTGCCTAAATACAATGATAAAAATATAAAGTGAATGTACAGATACATTGACAGGAATACAAACAATGTATATGAAAATACATGAATAAGGATGCATAAATATGTGTGCAGATATAATCATAATATATCTACATGTTCTGACACGTTAGCACGAATATATGCAATACTTGTGGAGCTGCATTAATGATAATGAGTCTGCGTAATTAAAAAGAATGCATAACGAAAAGTTTTGGTATTAACACAGATATATACTACACATTAATAGGAACAAATGAGGTATATGTGTAAAGTCAACTAGAACATATGCAACATTTGTCTTGGAACATTACTAAGAATATATGAAGTATCTAGGCAAGCTTTGGCCAGAATGATGTAGATCCAATGATAAGAACATAAGGTATTTTTTCAGTGTGCTAACAAGTGTGTATAGTGGATGTGCTGGCTAGTGTAGTTCCAGCATCGTCGGGTCTTTTCTTTTAAATATAGTGTATGGATTAGTATATGAACAAGAATACTTGCAGTATTATTGCACAGACATTCATAAGAATGAATATAATTTATGCAGGAACATGAATAAACACATGTAGAGGATTTGTGTCGGCACACTATCAAGCCTGCATGCACACTGTGTGTGTGTACACTGTATGTGTACACTGTGTGTGTACACTGTGTGTGTGTACACTGTGTGTGTATATACACTGTGTGTGTGTATACTGTGTGTGTGTACACTGTGTGTGTGTATATACACTGTGTGTGTGTATACTGTGTGTGTGTACACTGTGTGTGTGTATATACACTGTGTGTGTACACTGTGTGTGTGTGTATATACACTGTGTGTGTATATACACTGTGTGTGTGTATACTGTGTGTGTGTACACTGTGTGTGTGTATATACACTGTGTGTGTGTATACTGTGTGTGTGTACAGTGTGTGTGTGTATATACACTGTGTGTGTGTATACTGTGTGTGTGTACACTGTGTGTGTGTGTACACTGTGTGTGTGTATATACACTGTGCGTGTGTATACTGTGTGTGTGTACACTGTGTGTGTGTACACTGTGTGTGTGTGTATATACACTGTGTGTGTGTATACTGTGTGTGTACACTGTGTGTGTGTGTATATACACTGTGTGTGTGTATACTGTGCGTGTGTACACTGTGTGTGTGTGTGCGGTTCAGGAACTCACGGAGACTGTAAGAAACTCGCAGTTTCTCTGAATTGCGCTTTGACCGGGAGGTGGGGGAAGGGGGGGCCACGAGGGGGTTAATAATCCCGCCTTCAGCTGATAAGTGGGGGTCGCGGGGTGGGGGTGATTTTTTAAAAAAAATTGAAGCAGAACATACCCTGGGCTCTGTGTCCGGGACGGCTGAGTGTGAGAATCTAATTGCAGACACCGGCCGGGCTCTCAGCTTCTACAGGGGCGGATAGTGGCTGATGTAAATTTGTATCCAGCCCCTGGCCTTCACCCCAGCCCAGATCCCCTCCGACCTTACCCCAACTCACCGCCCCTGCAAACTACACTCCAGAACCCGTTCTCTCTTTTTGCGAGGACGGCGGTAGGTGAATTTTTTCCCCTACAATATGTACAGAGCAGTGAGAGAGTAGGGGTTGAACACGAGCTAAATCACGTTATTGATCATTATAAGAATTGTTTACGGAGCAGGGGCTATGACTATGTGCCACCCCTGACTGTGGTTTCATCCAGTCTTTGTGTAACCCCCGGTTCAATGTGTTGACCAAACTGTATCAAGACTGAGGTAAAACCGAACAAAAACTCGTTACAAATCCTCGCAAACACACACTGTCCACGGGCACCAACCGAAATAACCCTGGAAACTAGTACACACCAATAATAGATACACAAACCGTAAGGCGGGCACATAAATCGATTTAGACAGGAAAACGTGTGTAAAAAATAAGATAATGGGAACTGCAGATGCTGGAGAATCCGAAATAACAAGGTGTGGAGCTGGATGAACACAGCAGGCCAAGCAGCATCTCAGGAGCACAAAGCCTAAAACACAGTTAAAAAACACAGAAATGCCGTGACAAATATACAGAAATATATCGGTATAAATACCGATAAACCTCACAGGCCTCTCCACACAATTATCTGGGGTTATATTTAACACAGTGACACAGGACTACATATACACCAACATAAAATCAGGATCACATATCGCTGGAAAAACTCAGCGGGTTTGGCAGAATTGTTTTGTTTCTGATTTCCAGCATTTGAGGTTTTGTTTTTTTTAAAACCAATATAGATATTTACGCAATACGTACGCAAATAAAGACACATTCATTTACACCAAATACAGAACCATTTATACACAGAAATGTAGACATTTTCGCAAATACAGAGCCATATAGACACATTAGAAAAATACGGAACTGTATTCACACACGAATATGAACATATACATTTACATAAATGCAGAACAGTATATATACACAAATACAGAATTATACACACACATAAATATAGACAAATACAGTTACACAAACACAGGACTATATATTCCCAAAATGCAGACATTTACGTTCACACATATACAGAACTATATACTCGCAGAAATATAGACTTATAAATTTACACAAATACAGAACTATATATGCATTCGTAAAGATATATGTATTTATACAATTGCAATACTACACATGTACAGAAATATGGACAAATAGATGACCAGGCACTGGGTTACATATACGGACACACAGGGACGTATTTACACGTCTCCACACTCCACAATCTTAATGTCTGTCCCAATTTGTACATATAAAAAAATCCCAAACCATCTCCCAGTTTTATCGTGCAGCTCTTCTTGCCGCTTGAGATTAGTTTCTGTCATTATCGGGCGCCTCTCCGGCTCTAAATTTCAGGTTTCAATCTCCAGCACAATATGCAACAATCTTTCCTTTCCTTTCCATAAAATTATAATCGTACGCTTTCTCCCGTTTCATCTCTCTCCTCTTTCGTTTCCTCCCTTTACAGTTCAGCGCTCTTTCCCTTTCTCTAACCTCCTTCTCACGTCTTTCCGGCCGCGTTTATTTTACCTTCGAGCCTTGTTCGTTCCCCACATTTTGCTCGCTCTGTTTGCGGCTCCCGGTTCCCCCTTTCCCTTCCATCGCTCTTTCTCTACTCTATCTCTCCCCTTCTATTCCCCCGTTCCATTTCTCGATCTACTTTGAAGTTGGGAGGCGACTGATACGAAACCCGTTGTAAAACATTCCACACGTAGACAGACTGGCAATTTGCGATATAGCTGAGTGTTTCAGTGCGTTTCCAGACGTGAGAGAGGAGGGAACAACCTAAATAAACAGATAAATGATGAATCCCTCAGTTCAAGATTCTGAATTTCAAATCTAAGACTCTCTCTCTCTCTCCGGTCGCCCTTGCTCGTTTTTGATTCCTCAATAGCCTCGTGAAATTGTGCCTCGCAAACTTGTGTTCAGAAAAGATTTACAAGGATGTTGGAGGGTTTGAGCTACAGGGAGGGACTGAATGTTTTCCCTGGAGCGTAGGGGGTCGGGGGTGGGCATGGAGAGGGTGAATAGACAAGGTATTTCTCCCAAGATAGGGGAGTCCAAAACGAGAGGGGCATAGGTTTAAGGTGAGAGGGGAAAGATTTAAAAGGGATTTTAAGGAACCACTTCTTTACACAGAGGGCGATGCCTGTATGGAATGAGCTGCCAGAGGAAGTGGTGGAGGCTGGAACAGTTACAACATTTAAAAGGCATCTGGTTGGGTACATGAACAGGAAGGGTGTAGAGGGATATGAGCCAAATGCTGCCAAATGGGGATGGATTAATTTAGGATTTCTGGTCGGCATGGACAAGTTGGACTGAGGGATCTGTTTCCGTGCTGTGCATTTTGTGACTACAAATGTGTTTACAAAATGATTATTATTGGTGAAAACAAAATAAAAATACGATCAACTTGATTTTTGAAGTTCAGGCTCCAGTGCCCCTCACCATGAATTTGGGAATAATTTGATACGGTTCTCTTGGTCCACAAAGTCCTTGTGGGTGGGGGTCTATTACTCAGTGAGCAGGAGAATGTGCACGGATACATTTACATCCTGGGCTCAGGGAGCTACGGCTCCCCGTGGGAAGTGTGGAATTATAAACTTTAACTTTCAGAGACAGTGGGACACAACCGAGGCTAGCCCAGCTGTTCCAAATGCAGCCTGCAATCCCAGAGAAAAGTCGTTCGGCCCATCATTCCTGTTCTTGGGTGGAGCTCCACAGGTTTCTTGGACAGAGCAGCGCGGACGCTCTTCAGTTGGCGGTGGCTGAAAATAGTGGTAAATAACACCTTTACCAGCACCACCCTCCAAAACCAGAAAACCCGCACCTTTCGTGGCCTAGAAAGTTCCAGAAGTGCCAAAGCGCTCAATGAAATCAATTTGAAGAGCAGCCACTGTCTTAATATCGAAAGAATCAGGAATGTGGGGAAGATATCTTACTGTTAATATCATACAAAGCAGCTCCAGCGATCTAATCCAATCCAGTCCAATAGACTGAGGTTGACAGTGGACCAGCGCTGTGCGCTTTCACTGTGACAGTCCCCCTCTCAGGTGAGAACAACACACAACCCGGGCCGAGTGGAATCAGTCGGGAGAATATTGCTCTGGCCGTTAGCAGCGCCACACAGAACCGAAGATGGAAATGAACGGCGAAAGACGAGCTTCTTGCAGGAATTCAACCGCTCCAGATTTTCAATGTATGTAGGCGTTTCTAGGTGAGTGAGAGACAGCCTTTCAGTGTGGCTGTATGCGTGTGTGTCAGTGTCTGTTGTGTCCATGTGAATGTGTGTCAGAGACAGTCTGACTGTGTGTGCGTATGTGTGTCAGAGACAGTCTGACTGTGTGTGTGTGTGCGTGTGTGTCCTTGTGAATGTGTCAGAGACAGTCTGACTGTGTGTATCCATGTGAATGTGTGTGTCAGAGACAGTCTGTCTGTGTGTGTGTGTCCATGTTAAAATATGTGTCAGAAACAGTCCATTAGTGTGGCTGTGCGCGTATGCACATCTGTATGCCTTAGTATTCATGTATATCTGTATGGCTGTGAGTGTGTATATATGTGTCTGCATATGATCTGTATAGATGTGTGTATGTGTATCTGTGTGTGTATATGAGAGTCTGTCAGTATGGCTGCGCGTGTGTATCTATGCGGATGTGTGTGTGTGACTCTATGGATTTGGTGATTCATGTTATAATTGATAACTTGCCAAATTTGAAAGGTATATTTGGCAAGTTTATCATGAAACTTGCAATATAACAAAATACACAATCTATCTACGTACACAGGCACCCCATAGAGAGCGGCGGGAAACGGCACAGTAGTGCCTTAGTTAGCGCTGCTGGCTTACAGCACAAGGGATCCCAGGTTCGAGCGTGTGGGATCCCACAATCGGATGATTGTGTACGTGGGTTTCCTCCGGGTGCTCCAGTTTCCTCCCACGGTCCAAAGATGTGCAGGCTAGGTGGATTGGCCATGCTAAATTGCCCGTAGTGTTCAGGGGTGAAGTGGGTTAGGTGTGTTAGACATGGGAAGTGCAGGGTTACAGAGAAAGGGTTGGGTGTGTGTAGGACGCTTTTCGGAGGGTCGCCACGGATTTGTTGGAGAAAGATTGATGGATGGGAATGGAGAGACGAAAGAGTGAGTTGGTTGGAGCAACAAAGGGGAGGTGTTTGTACAGAAATTATAACTTCTCATCTCATGGACAGAACCCGCTTCGAACCATGTCACAGATATGCTCCTGGAGGTGTCTCCCTCTCCATGGGCTGTGTTGGTGGCTATAGGAAGAGTGAGAGGATGATTGCCTGGTTTTTTTTTGGGCGGGGCGGGGGGGGGAGTAGGAGAGAGATGAAGGCCTGTACAAACTAAGGCAAAACCCAACAAATATAAGGCAGTCACACAGAAGTACACAGTCTCCCCCAGGATGGAAATAGGGACTTTTTAATATCTATCTATCTATCTATCTATCTATCTATCTATCTATCTATCTATCTATCTATCTATCTATCTATCTATCTATCTATCTATCTACCTACCTATCCCTATGTCTATTTATTTATCGCTGTCTCTCTCGATCTTTGTACCTGCTGTGTCTCTCTATCTCTACTTTTCTACCTATCTCTATCTATCTGTATATTGGATGGATATGGACCAATGACGGGCTGAAGGGATTAGTTTAAAAACCCAAAGAACTGCGGATACTGTAAGTCAGAAACAAAACTAGAAGTTGCTGGAAAAGCTCAGCAGGTCTGGCAGCATCTGTGAAGAGTTAACATTTTGGGTCCAATGACCCTTGCTGAGAACTCGAAGGGATTAGTTTAATTTGGTTGATTGTTCTGCACTATCTCATGGACCAAAGGGCCCATTCCTGTACTGTATTGTTCTCCATGTCCTTTCTATCTCTCTATCTCTATTTCTCTCTATCTCCATGTCTCTATCTATCTGACAGTGGTGGTCCATTTCCAGGCGGTGAAAGGGCAATGCTCGATGAGGTACAAAGTTGTGGGAAAGGGGGCTAAGGGAATGATAGTTTGTTTTTAAAACATGTCTGCAGTGTCAGGGGAGGTAGTTTGCCATGACGGAGCATGAACTGTGATTAAGGCACATGTGGAGCTACACTGCACAGTAACTGAGCAGGAAAAGTACCAACTCCACCAGGGTTCCAGCTGTTAGATTGGGATGGAGAGTGTAAACACACTGGCATCCCCCAGAATACACAAAGTTCATGTAAAATGTTACTAGGGGATTTGCTTTCCATTTCTAAGGGAAAGGATGAGGCTGATTCAGGGAGACTTCCTCCACACCGTGTAGATGAAGTGGACACAATGATCAAACATGAAGCAGTAAGAGGGAATTCAGGGAGAATTGGGGAAACACCGACTCAGGGTGATCTAACAATAAGTTCCTCCCAAACCTGATCTCAACAGAGCACCTAGGTGGGTGTCTTTGAGGCCACTCCCATGGGCTCTGGATTAAATGATCAATCCTCGCTTCTCTGTCCATGACTTTTCAGCTTACCTCAAAGTGAAATGGCCAGTCTCCAATGGAGATATTGTGTCCTGTGCTGGTTAATCCCCTGACTGTCCAAATCACATTCCATCTTCAGATAGCTCTATCATTCAGTCAGTTGAAAACCTGTCCCCTTTGTAAATTTTCTCTACTGCAGAAGGATTTGGACTTGTTCGGAGAAGAAGTGGCCGGTGGAATACAAGGTGAGAAAGTGGGAGGTTATGCATTTTGGTAGGAAGAATAGAGGTGCAGACTATTTTCTAAATGGGGATAGGCTACAGAAATCTGAAGCACAAAGGGACTTGGGACTATAAGTGCAGACACTCACTGCTGAGACTATATAAGGCTCTAGTCAGACCACATTTGCAAAATAGTGAACAGGTTTTGTCCCCATATCTGAGGAAGTATGTGCTGGCCTTGGAGGGGGGTCCAGAGGATGTTTACAAGAATGATCCAAGGGATGAGGGGATTGTCATATCAGGAGCAGTTGAGGACTCTGAGTCTGTACTCCATGGAGTTTCGAAGAATGAGGGGGAATTTGATTGGAGCTAACAAAACATAGGGAAGTTGTTTCCATAGTAGGAGAGACTTGGACCTGAGGGCACAGCCTCAGGGTAAAGGGATGAACCTTTAGAACTGAGATGAGGAGGAATTTCTTCAGCCAGAGAATGGGGAATCTGTGGAACTTATTGCTGTAGGGGGCTGTGGGGGCCAAATCAATGGGTGTATTTAAGACAGAGATAGACAGGTTCTTGGCTAGTAAGGAGGTCAAGGGTTATTGGGAGAAGGCAGAAGAACAGGGTTGAGAAACATGAATGAATGGCAGAGCAGTCCTGCTGGGCTGA
The DNA here is from genome assembly GCF_030684315.1 of Stegostoma tigrinum. Taxonomy (NCBI): domain Eukaryota; kingdom Metazoa; phylum Chordata; class Chondrichthyes; order Orectolobiformes; family Stegostomatidae; genus Stegostoma; species Stegostoma tigrinum. The sequence goes on along the minus strand of NC_081354.1, from coordinate 187,528,493 downwards.
ATGGTCTAATTCTGTCCTTGTGTCTTTTGGATGTATAAACACAGAGCGGCAGTCAAGAGTTTTGGAGGATACAAGTTTTGAGAAGTTGGTTTATACCATGCTGTATGGCTCATTATCACCCACAGCGGTTGTAGCAGAGAAACTGACCAGGTCTAGGTGTGTGGCTGACTGTGTACAAAAACTGCAATGCTTTCTGTCAATTATACATTTCTCCAGTGACCAAGTATATTGCTTCTTCTCATTGAGTGGCGATGATCAATTAAATCAAGGGCAAATAAACAAGGTCTAGTTTTACAATTAGGAGCCCAGTTAGTCCCAAAATAAAACACAGCAAGTGCCAGACACTTGCACAGATACAGATATCTCAATCTGAACAGCAGATTGGGTTTTGGTTTTAGTTTATAGATTAGTTTTTCTAACTTTACGGTCTTTCATTTCAAAAAAATTAACAGCAAGACTTTTTATCAAAGTGTAATTATTAACAAATCAACTTTGTGTGCGAATGAGAGTGTGAGAGAGTCAGAGAGATCACCGAGAGCTCCCCCAGCTCCACACTGTGTTCTCTCTGACTCCAGCATCTGCAATTCATGCTATTTCAGAGAGTCAGAGTGTGTACGTGAGAACATGTACGGGTTTGTGTAAGTGAGAGCGTATGGGAGTGAGAGTGTGTGAGAGGCTGTCTGTGAGAGAGGACGTGTGTCAGAATGCACATATGAGTGACAGGGTGTGTGTGAGTGACAGTATGTGAGTGAGGGTGTGTATGTGAGAGTACTTGTGTGTGAGTGTGTGTGTGTGAAAGTGTATGTGAGCAAGGATGTATAGGTGAGTGAGTGTATGAGTGAATGTATGTGAGTGAGTGTGTGTACGTGAGAGGGTTATGTGAGCAAGGATATATATGAAAGTGTATGTGTTTTTGAGTGAGCGTATGTCAGCGTGTGTGTGAAAGTGTATGTGAGTGAGAGTATGTGTGTGTGTGTGTGAGTGTGTGTGTGAGTGTGTGTGTGTAGTGAGTGAGAGTGTGTGTGTGTGTGTGAGTGTGTGTGTGTGTAGTGAGTGAGAGTGTGTGTGTGTGTGTGAGTGTGTGTGAGTGTGTGTGTGTGTAGTGAGTGAGAGTGTGTGTGAGAGAGAGTGACTGAGCATGTGTGTGAGAGCGTGTGTGAGCGCATCTGTGTTATGAGTTAGATTTTATGCGAGTGATTGTGCAAGAGTGAGAGTGTATGTGAGTGAGAGTGTGTGTGTGCGCAAATGAGTGTGTGTGGAAGTGTACATGAGTGAGAGAGTGTGTGTGAGAGTGAAGTGTGTATGTTAGTGTGTTCGTATGAGAGTGTATGTAAGGAAGGATATATATTTGATCAAGAGTGAGGATATGAGTGTGTAAATGTGAGAGCACGTATGTGTGAGAGTGTGTGTGTGAATGAGAGTGCATGTGAGTGTGTATGAGTGACTGTGTGTGTGTGTGTGTGTGTGTGTGTGTGTGTGTGTGTGTGAGAGTGAGGATGTGTGTATAATTGTGTAGGTGTGGGTGTGTGTGTATGTGAGTGAGAATGTTTGTGTGTGACTGTGTGAGTGACGGTGCGTGAATGAGAGTTTATGTGAGTGAGTGAAAGTGAGACTGTGTGTATGAGTGAGTGTGTGCATGTTAGAGTGTATGTGAGTGTATGTGAATGTTAGTGAGTGGATGAGTGAGAGTGTGAGAGTGTGCATGTTGAGACTGTGTGTGAGAAAGGGTGTCTGGTTGTGAGTGCATCTGTGTGAGTTTGTATGTGATTGAATGTGCTTGTCTGTATGTGTGAGGGTATGTGGGTGAGAGTGTGAGTGTGACAGTTTGTCAGACACAGTGTATAAGAGTGTGTGAGAAAATGTGTCTGTGAGAAAGAATGAGAGACTGTATGAGAGAGAGTGTGAGTCTGTGTGAGAGAGAGTGTCTGTGAAGTTGAAAGTTGCCACCCAGGTTGACAGGGCTGTTAAGAAGGCATACAGTGTTTTAGCTTTTATTAATAGAGGGATCGAGTTCCGGAACCAAGAGGTTATGGTGAAGCTGTACAAAACTCTGGTGCGGCCGCACTTGGAGTATTGTGTACAGTTCTGGTCACCGCATTATAAGAAGGATGTGGAAGCTTTGGAAAGGGTGCAGAGGAGATTTACCAGGATGTTGCCTGGTATGGAGGGAAGGTCTTATGAGGAAAGGCTGAGGGACTTGAGGCTGTTTTCATTAGAGAGAAGAGGGTTGAGAGGTGACTTAATAGAAGCATATAAAATAATCAGAGGGTCGGATAGGGTGGATAGGGAGAGCCTTTTTCCTAGGATGGTGAGATTTAGAGAAAATAAACAATGGCAGCTTCAGACCCAAAATAAGCAAACCAAAATTTAATAATGGATGGAGACAGTTCAGATGAATTCGTACATCCAAGGATCAAGGGAGGAAGGACCGAGACATGTGATAAAATAAAAGGGGCAGCGAGAATATACTTTGTAAAACCTTGAAAGTTCAGATAAGCTTATTGAGTTGTGAAAAGGATTGAGTTTCAATCTTATTAATGGAATTTGAACAGAGTGAGAGACTGTCATAGAGTCATACTGCACAGACATATACCCTTTGGTCCAACTCGACCATGCCAACCAGGTATCCAAAATGAATCTAGTCCCATTTGGCCCATATCCCTATAAACCCTTCCTATTCATATATCCACCCAGATTCCTTTTAAATGTTGTAATTGTACCAGCCTCCACCACTTCCTCTGGCAGCTCATTCCATACACATACCACCCTCTGTGTGAAAAAGTTGCCCCTCAGGTCCCTTTTAAATCTTTCCCCTCCCACCTTAAACTTGTACCCTCTAGTTCTGGATTCCTTTATCCTGGGTGAAAAGACCTTGTCTATTTACTCTATCCATGCCCCTCATGATTTTATAAAGCTTTATAAGGTCGCCCCCCCCCCTCAGCGTCCAACACTCCAGGGAAAATAACTCCAGCCTAATGAGCGTCTCCCTTTAGTTCGAACTCTCCAACATCCAGCAGCATCTCTCTGAACCTTCTCTGCACCCTTTCAAGTTTAACAACATCTTTTCCGTAGCAGGGAGACCAAATCTGGACACAGTATTCCAAAGTGGTCTCACCAACGTCCTGTTCAGCTACATCATTACATCCCAACTCCTATACTCAATGCACTGACTAATTAAGGCAAGTGTAGCAAACACCTTCTTCCCTATCCTATTTACCTGCAACTCCACTTTCAAGGAACTGTGAACCTGCACCTCAAGGTCTCTTTGTTTGGTAACACCTCCCCCAGGGCCTTACCATTAAGAGTATAAGTCCAGCCCTGGTTTGCCTTTCCAAAATGCAGCACCTCACATTTGTCTAAATTAAACTCCACCCGCCACTCCCTGGCCCGTTGGCCCGTCTGGTCAATGCCCCGTTATACTCTGAGATAACCTCTTTTTCTGTCTGCCACACCCCCAATTTTGATGTCATCAGCAAACATACTTACCATTCCTCCTATATCCACATCCGGATCATTTGTATAAGTGACTAAAAGCAGACATCTGCCGTAAGTGTTTATGGAGTGGAGGAGTTATGGCTTAGATGGTCAGCCGGAGGCTGAGCTGCAGACACAGTGATGTATGAGGGAGGCAGTCACACTGTGGAGGACAGGGTCTTCTCATTTGCTCATCAGTGAGAGACAGATGAGCGTGACTGCACGGTAAATAGACCCACTAGGTAGAAGCCATAACCTTTAAAATTGTCTAACAGTTTTGAGTTATTGTCAACTTGTCTGGATGAGAGTCAGGGTAGATGACACTGTGATAAAGGAAGCCGTTCAAGAGTGGGGAGGAAGAATGAATATATTGGAATAAGGGACAGCATAACAAAGGGGCTTTATACAGTTCCCTTCAGCAATGAGCGTCAGTCCAGACACTGTGTTCCCTGGCAATTGCCCAGGGTTCAGGATGTCACTCAGGGCCAGAGATTAATTTAGAATTCAGGGTAAGGATCCAGGTTTGTAGTCACATAGATACCGACAGTATAGGCAAGACGAGGGAAGAGGGGCTGCAGATTCAGTAACGGGAGTTAGGCACCAGATTAAGCAGCAGAATTTCAAAGTGAGTAATCTCCAGATTCTGACCTAATCCACAAATATATTAGCATAGGGCAAATCTGAGGGAAGTGAGCGTATGATTCAAAGACCGAGGTGGGAGAAATGAGGTTCCAGTTCATGGGCCACTGGCATTAATACCATGGAAAATTGGATCTGTATTGTTGGATCAGTATGGACCTGAACAGTACTGGGACCGGTGGTAGACCATTAGAAACCATAAACACCATAAGACCAGAACATACAGGAACAGAATTAGATCATTCAGCCCATCAAGTCTGCTCCACCATTCAATCATGGTTGATATGTTTCACAACCCCATTCTCCTGCCTTCTCCCTGTAACCCTTGATTGGCTTGACAATCAAGAATCTATCTGTCTCAATCTTAAATACCTTTAGTGACTTGGTCTCCACAGCCCTCTACGGCAATAATATGTTCCACAGATTATCCAAATTTTGGCTAAAGAAATTCCTCATCTCAGTTCTAAAGGGTTGTTACCTTCACTCTGAGGCTGTGCCCTTAGGCTCTAGTCTCTCCTACTGGTGGAAACATCTTCTCCATGTCGGCTCTATCCAGGCCTCTCAGTATTCTATGAGTTTCAATCAGATCCCCCGTCATCCTTCTAAACTCCATCTTGTACAGACCCAGAGTCCTCAAACCCTCGTCATATGACAAGCCATTCATGCCTGGAATCACTTGTAAACCTCCTCTGGATCCGCTCCAACACCAGCACATCCTTCCTTGGATATTTGTAATTCCTCAACTCTACCAGATTCTACAGCTTCTGACTCTATAGCAATTCTTCCTAACAAGGCAACACTGCACCCTCCAACCATCTGCCTGTCCTCTCGTTAGCTCATTTACCTTGTTTCATGTACTACGTTCATTTAAATACAACACTCTCGGTTCTGCATTGACTTCCATCCCCTCCATTCTCATAGTTGTCCCCTTATCTGCTGTGCCTGAAGTTAGATTCCTTACCCTTTCCACACTCTCCGTCCTATTACGGGTTCTGAAAACTTCACTAATCTCTGCTGAGCACTCCCCGCAATCCCTTAACTAGTTTTACTTGTGGCCTCAGTTTGTCTACTCTATTTCAAAATTTTGTGCGTTAAGATAACAAAGCCTTTACACTTGTTCAATTATCAAGACTTTCACACTCGATGCAAGATACCATTCACACACCCTGTTTTCGTCCTTTTACTCCCTGGGAACAATCACCCCATCATTAACCAGCAATCACATTTAAGTCGTCATTGGACAAGCATATGGACGTATATGGAATAGTGTAGGTTAGATGGGCTTGAGATCGGTATGACAGGTCGGCACAACATCGAGGGCCGAAGGGCCTGTACTGTGCTGTAATATTCTATGTTCTAATCCTACCTTCACCTTGACCTTTGATTTTATAATTTTCCATGTAACAGAACCACCCTCACTATTCACTAATGCAACCCTTCACTATTTAGTTTAAAGGTGTATCCTCAACCCGAGTTATGTGATTCACCAGGATTCTGGTCCCAGCAGGATTCGGGTGGAGCCTGCCCCATGGGAACTGCTCCCTCCTTCCCCAGCGCTGGTGCCAAAGTCCCACAAATTCGAACCCGTTTCTCCCACACCAATCTCTGAGCCACACATTTACTGCTTTAACCTTGTTGAGTCTGTGCCAATTAGCTCATGGCTCAGGTCGTAATCTAGAGATTATTCCCTTTTTCATTCTGCGTTTTAATACAGCAAACTTTTTTATTATCCAGCCTCTGTGATACCAGGAGTGTACCAATTAATCAAATATTCTGATTGATCAAGAGGTCCACCTGATGTAAAAACACTAAGTAATGGAAACGTGATGCAGGGGGTATACACATCGCTGTGATACTTTATTTACAGCTTAAATCACTTTAATAGTAATGCAGCTTTGCCTTAAATAAAAATTAACAGCAGACAGCTTTCTCAAACGCCCCTCAAATGACCACTCAGACATTGTGGAGATTGCTATTATACAGTAAACCTGGTGTTTCAGGTATACCATTTTTGCCAATTTATCAGGAGTGCCAGTTCATAAGGGGCTGGTTCAGGGTTTGCTGTATAGCCCCTATCTACTTATATCCCCTCAGCAGAATCTCTTTCCTTTTTCTACCTCCATCATTGGCACCTACATGAGCCACGCTAACTGGATCTCTCCCCTTCCACTCCGAGTTCCAGCCCAGATGAGAGATCCTGAACGCGGTCACTGCTCAGACAATACTGTCTTCGGGATTCTCAACCCTGGCCACACAGAATAGTGTCTAATCCCCCTGACTACACTGTCCCCCATCACAACTACAGTTCTCTTTTCCTCTCTTGAATGGCTCCCTGTACCACGGTCAGTTTGCTCATCCTCCCTGCAGCCCACACTCTCACCCAAAACACTGCGAAGCCTCTTCCAGGGATGCCTAGCAAGATGTTCAAACCTGTTAGTCAAACATAAGGGGTCCTTTAGCGCTACCCCCTGAATCCCATTTCCTGCCCCCCCTTGCACACACACCCTCCTGTCCATGGCAATTGAACAAGTCTAAGACAGTTATACCAAAGGGTGTGACTGCCTCCTGAAACACAGCGTTCAGGCAAGGTATTTTTCCCCTTCCCTGATGTGTGGCAGTGTTCAAAGTTCAGACTCCAGCTCATCAACTCTGAGCCAGAGAGCCTTAAACAACTGACACATGTTACATATGTAGTCACTATGAACCACAACTGGGCCCACCAGCACCCACAGAATGGAGTTATAACACATTGCCTGGCCCAGCCTCTCTGTTTTATTTCCTTAGTTCTTAATTTTCCAAAACAAAAATTCCTACTTTTTTAAGTTTGTAACCTGAAAATGTTTTTCCTAGTTACCTTCAATCTGAAACTAACCTTTCATCAATCATCAAATTAGCAGCTGTTACCAACCAATGAACTTATGCGTTTCCTGAGAGCTGACTGTTTTGGGCTGGATCTCCGATCCTGGAGCTTCAGTTTATCCTGTTAACAAAAAAACCTTACAAACTAAAAGTTACAAAAGCAAGTAAAATGCACCTCTTTCCCTCTGCACCAAACTTCAACGTTGCCTCCAAAATCCTGAACTGTATACTCACTTGGGCTGTGTCTCACTCTTGATGTGACCTCTTCCTCCCAGACTGTGTGAGGCTTACTGATCATGCACTTCCAACAGGCTCACTCTTAAATAGAGCTGAACTGAACTGAGATGATGCAAAATGAGCTAAGCTCCAAAAGCAATCAACACCTTTCAATGACTTACTCAGAATACAAGTCACTGACAGTTATATCTCTCAGCTAGCTGATTCAGTGATCTTAAAATACTTTTTAACTAGTCTACTGAATTTTAAACTTTTAATACGAAGAAAGAAGAAAGGATTTACAGTTCTGTTTTCCACACTATCTCACTCAGACCATGTATCTCGCCTTCCTGACTGTGAAAAGCTTACTGATCATATCCCTTTGAAGGCCTTCTGGAAATCTAAATAGATCACATCCACTGGCTCTCATTTGTCTAATTTGGTCCTTATCTCGTCAAAGAATTCTAACAGATTTGTCAGGCATGGCCAACACGCCTTGTGAAGTTGTAGAATTTCACAGCAGAGCAGAGTGCCATTGTGCTTGCGCTAGCTATCTGAATGATCCAAGTCTTTAAGCTGCCCTTTCGCTATTTGGCCTATTCTATCCATGTTATCTCTCTCCAGGCGAGAATTCCATTCAGTTTGAGAAGGCAGGGAGTGTAACTGTGCTCAGGCAGACCTCCTGATTCCCATCCACTTTTCCAGCCTGGTCAGTGGATATGGTAGTGGACTCATCATGCCTCTTAACTGCGCAGATTGCTGACAATCCAGTGTTTAGCCTTGCTCAAGAAGAAAGGCTTCTGAAGCTATCTAAAATGTTGGTCTTTCTTTTCATGCACCTTCACTGCAGCCATTACTTTGCTGTCCTCACTCTGCTCTATCACCCTATGATCTTTGCATGCTGTACTGTGCACTGAACAAAACTTTTCACCATACATGACAATAATAAATCAAACCAAACCCAATCCAAGTTGTACATATTGTAGCTCTCTTCCAAGATTCTCTTACCAGTCCCAATTTCTGTTTGATCTAAATTATATCGGTTCCCAGCCTAGGATCTGCCGATTTTAAAATTCTCACCCTTGTGTGAGAATTCCCTCTCTGGCCCCAGCCCTTTCATTCTCTGTCAGTTCCTCCAGCCTACAACCCTCCTCTGCATTCATCCAATTCTAGCCTCATGTCCTGGGCCATAAGCTCAAATTCTTCCCTGAACCTCTCATCCTGTCTACATCACTCTTTTGTTAGAAGATGCCCTTCAAAACCTGTCCTTTTGACTAAAATTTTGGTCATTTACCCTAATATCTCCTTAAGTGACTTGGTGTCACAGAGTCAGTGAGATGTATGGCATGGATGCAGACCCTTTGTTGATCAGATATCCTAAATTAATCCAGCCCCATTTGCCCTCTGTGAGGAGTTTGCACTTTCTCCCCGTGTCTGCGTGGGTTTCCTCCGGGTGCTCCAGTTTCCTCCCACAGTCCAAAGATGTGCAGGCTAGGTGGATCGGCCATGCTGAATTGCCCGTAGTGTTCAGGGGTGTGTGGGTTGTAGGGGGATGGGTCTGGGTGGGATGCTTCAAGGGGCAGTGTGGACTTGTTGGGCTGAAGGGCCTGTTTCCACACTGTAGGGAATCTAATCTAATCTAAATGATTTGGATGAGAATGTAGAAGGCATGGTCTGTAAGTTTGCAGATGGCACTAAAATTGGTGGCATACTAGACAGTGAAGATGGTGTTCTAGGATTACAAAGGGATCTTGTTCAAATGGATCAATGGGCTGGAAAATAGCAGATGGAGTTCAATCTGCATAAATGCGAGGTACAGCAAACAAGGTCTGGGCTTATACAATTAATTTTAGGGCCTTTATTATGTTGTAGAACAGACGGAATAGAGGTGCAAGTACATAATTCATTGAAGTTTGCATCATATATAGACAAAATGGTTAAAAAGGCGCTTGGCAGACTTGCCTTCATTGCCCAGTCCTTTGAGCATAGGAGGTGGATGTTGTGTTGAAGTTGTACAGGGCATTGGTGAGGCTTCTCCTGGAATACTGTGTCCAGTTCTGGCCACCCGGATATAGGAAGGGTATTATCAAGCTGGAGAGGGTTCAGAAGTGATTTACCAGGATGTTGCCAGGTGTGGAAAGGTTTGAGTGAAAAGGAAAAGCTGGATTGGCTGGGACTTTTTTCACTGGAGTATTTGAGTTTAGTGGTAAACTGATAGAAGTTTATAAAATCATGAGAGGTATAGGCAGAGTTAATGTAGGTGCCTTTTCCCTAGGGTGGGTGATTTCAAGACTAGGGGGCACATTTTTAAGGTGAGAAGTGAGAGGTGTAAAAAAAGCTTGGGGCCGAATTTTTTTTACAGAGAGTGGATTGTGTGTGGAATGAACATTCTGAGGAAGTGGAGGATGTGGGTACAGTTACAACATTTAAAAGGCATTTGAATAAGCACATGAAGAGGAAAGGTTGGGAGGGATACGGGCCAGGAGCTAATTTAGTTTGGGATCATGTTCAGCATGGACTGGTTGAACTGAAGGGTCTGTTTCTGTGCTGTAGGATTCTATCTCTGTATATATTTTAAATGTTGCAGTTGCACCAGCCTCTTACCACTTCCACTGGTGGTTATTTCAACGAACATGTGAAGTGCCTTGAGGTGTTTTGCTGTTAAACGTGCTATCGAAAGTCAAGTTGTTGTTGTTGAGGTACTAGAAGCAGATGGCGTCCACTGAGCCAAGTGCCCCAAACAGGGTGAGGAAAAGGGAGGCCAGTGTGTACAACCTCATGGCCGATATTTCAAAAGATTCCTGGAAGTTTTTGCTAGCGTCTCAAGGGAGCCCTCTCGTGGCCGAGGCTATGCACTTATGTGAGGTGCTGGTCTTGGACTGGGGTGGACAAGGTCAGAAATCACACCACACCAGATTATAGTCCAACAGGTTTATTTGAAAACACAAGCTTTCAGAGCCTCAGCCCTTCACCAGTTGTAAATGAAGGTGGTGGGATCAGACACTGATCTTTTACTTATTAATTCTAAGCTTCACACCACTGATGACGATGTATTAAACAAATCCAAGGTGCTGTTAAATCTTTAATTGATTAGAAGGTTTTAATTGATTAATATGTACATGTAAATCTCCAAATTCCTTTCAAGTCACGGTCCTGAGAGAACTAAAGGTTTTAACAGTGTAAGGAAGAGGTGACATTCTAGTTCAGACAATGCATTTACGTGTGAGATATTGTTTAGAATCAGTTTGTGTTTTGTTTTGGAGTCAGACTGGTTTTATTTCTAAAGTAGGAATTTATAAACCCCACATTGACTCATTGTCCATTATTGCGTAACTGCATGCTTTTTGAACAAAGTACGATGTATCTGCAAATGCAAATTCACCCCGTAGATGGGTGTGTGTGTGTGTCTGTGTGTGTGTGGGGGAGGGGGGGTGGTATGGCACAGCACCAGGTACCCAGGTTCAATTCCACCCTCGGGTCACTGTGTGTGTGGAGTTTGCACATTCTCCCTGTGTCTGTGTGAGTTTCCTCCGGGTGTTCCAGTTTCCTTCCACAGTCCAAAGATGTGCAGGTTAGGTGGATTGATCATGCTAAACTATCCGTAGTGTGCAGGGATGTTTAGGTTAGGTGGGTTCGACAAGAGAAAATGCAGGATCATTGGGTCTGGGTGGGGTGCCCTTCAGAAGGGCAGTGTGGACTTGTTGGGCTGAATGTCCTGTTTCCACACTGCAGGGATTCTATGAATTGCATGCATGTGAGTGAGAATGTATGGTGTGGTGGGGTCACATGTTGAGCGACACGAGCCCAGGGTCCCGGTTGATACCGTCCTCATGGGGATTGAACTTGACTTTCGGTGACTTTGAGTTGTTGCGTATCCCAAAGTCAGCCTAGGAGGATGTTTACCCGAAGATCCAAGGCTGAATATCCTTGACCACTGAAGTATTTCTCCACTGGGAGGGAACATCCCTGCCTGGTGGTTGTGGTCTGGTGTCCATTCTTCTGTTGTCATAGTGCCTGCATGGTTTTGACTCTCATTGCCCGCGCCCCCATGGATCTCTCTGTCAACTGATCCAGTTTGTTGGTTGTCTTATTGGGCTCTTGCTACTGGCATTTTGGAAGAGTTCCTGGAGTCTCATTGGTCTGATGAATTCCTCTGTGCCTGCCATGAGACAGGAGGGGTCCATTTTGGTGATGGGGCCGAAACTGAGTCCTCAGCTGAGAACTTCAATCTTGCCTGGTTGATGGGTGTCGTCTGATAAGTTGGCGATGGATTTTTCCCGTGGTGGTACTGCTTTCAACTGTGGTACCGGGGGAAGAGTTGGTTGTTGATGGTGGCAATGCCAAATTTCTCCAGTTTCTTGTTCTTGGTGTGCATATAGGTGGAGTATTTGCCTCATCCGTTTGGTAGTGTCTGGTAACTGTACTGCTCTATCTTGAGTGCAAACTGAGGATTTTAAGGTTACTGTGCCTGCTGTAGAATTGGTGTATGAGATGGTTGAGGATTTTGTGAGAGGTATGACAGAGGTGAGTCTCTGAGTGTAAGCAGTGTTGTAGGTCGACTTGAGTGGGTTTGTGATCTGTAGTCCTTCTGGGATCTTTTGTGCTTTCTTGCGTTTCTGTAGAAACTTGATGTCTGAGTCATTATGTGCGATCTTTCTCAGAGATCCGCTCCCCTCAGCAGTTGGTGCCATCAATCTCCCTCTCTCTCTGCGGAGCTCACAAAGATGAAGGTTGAGACAACGACTTACAAACACGAAGACATCTCCATCCTGAGACGACAAGGTGTAGAGCTGGACAAGTCTGAAGAAGGGTCCAGAGCTGAAACGTCAGCTTTCCTGCTCCTGATGCTGCTTGGCCTGCTGTGTTCATCCAGCTCTACACCTTGTTATCTCAGATTCTCCAACATAAGCAGTTCCTACTATCTTTGTATTGTGTTTCTTTCAACATCCTCTATTTCTCTTCAGTTATTTTACCCATTATCAGATTTTCTGAGCTTGCCCTGAATAATCTGTTTCATTAAATTCAGCCTTACTTACGTCCTGCATTCTAGCAGCTAATTCATGCTTTTTGCTTTCAAACACATTGAACTCAATCATGTTATGATCACTATTTGATAAATATTCACGTGCAATTAGGTTACTAATTAAATATGGCTCATTACTTAGTGTTAAATCCAATTTTGCTTGTCCCCTAGGTGCATCCAGGACATATTGCTGTAGGAAACTAACCCAGACACACTCCAGAAAGTCACTGCCTTTCTGACAGGTACTTGTCTGTAAAATCCCCCATTAATACTACGCTGGCTTTGCTACACTCTAGCCTAATTTCTGTATCTATACAATTTAGCTCTTCGGAGCTGCTATGACGGCGTCCATACACACCTTTCACAGTTTTGTATCCTTTACTGCTTGAGTTCCACCCGTATGGTCTCCATATAATGCTTTTCCCTCCTTATGATCTCTCGTTTTGTAATTTTGCTTTTAATCAGTAAACCTATTTCACCTCCTCTGCCATTTTCCATAAATATTATAACCTGGTATACTTAGTTCCCAATTCTGAACATCCTGTGACTGTAATGGCTACTATATCGTGGTCTCCAATTTGAATTTTGCCAGCACCTCAATTAATTATTCCTTGGAATACGTGCACTCATCTATAGAGCTCTTATTTCGGCCATAGACTGTAACCTGACTCTCAAGCACTGATCTTTATTCACTCACTTATTGTTACTCTCTTCCAGCTTAATCAATATACTTCTTACAATTCTGCCATTAGTTGCCGTAGCTGAAGTAGGATTCCTTATTTCTTTACTCTCCGTCATGTTATTTTTGAAACTGTATTGACTTCCGCTGAACCCTCATCCACATTCATTTGTTTAAAGACTTCGTGACCACCCTATCTAGCTTTTCCGTAAGAAGACTGGTTCAGGTGGAGCCAGTCTCAATGGTATCCTCGTCCTTACAAGGAGCAAGTACTTCATACCTCAGGGACAAGATCAAGAAGTGAGGCTCCTCCATTGTTAAATTCAGGATCCCTCCTACCTGTCTCTCTTGTAGTCATATCCTCATGCCCATAATCTCTGGCCATATTTGATGTGCTTAACCTAATGGATGAGGCTGTCTCCTGAAATATACCATCTAGGTAACTCTTCCCTCTTCCAGGCGTGTCAGTGTTTGAAAATTAGACTCCAGCTCATCAACTCTGAACTCTCAGTGACACAATTTAAATTATTGATTACACTTTAATGCTTAAGTACAAACCAAATGAAGTTAAATTAGGTCTGATTAAATTAAAGATTTAGACTTTTCCTTGCAGCAAATGCACACAGTCAGTCAGTCCTATCTTAAAATGCCCTACTGTAATGCTGAATATTTAGAGTCACAGTCAAGCTGTTACAGTCCAACAATCACATTGGTAACTCCTAAGCTGATGTTGCTACAGATGTGGTGGTCACTATGAACCACAATGGATGCCATCAACTCCCATATCACGCAGGCACAACACATTGTCTGGCCCCGCACCTCTTGTTTATTCAATTAGATTTCAGTTTTGTTTTTAAAAATCCTACTGGTCTTTAGCTTTTCAAATCTATATTTCTGTCCAGCAGCTCCCACATACTGCAGCAGCAGCATTGTCTCACGTCATGTCTACTGTATTTTAATTTATATATTAATCATTCCAACATCTCTGGTGTGTCCTGCACTGTCATATTTTAACACCAGCATCAATTTTATATCTAACAAGCTTTTTTTTTAAAATTAAAATAAAATCAAACTAGAGACTTAAACACAATCTGAAGACTTTAATTTTATATTAAGGATTAGAAACATTTACTAGAATAACTAGTGAATGGTCAATGGTTCATGATAGTTTATTTGTAGCTAGACTCTATTTATATGTAATATGCAGTAATCCCTTTTTAAAACGCTATTAATGGGGCGTGGGTATCACTGGCTGGGCCAGTATTTATTGCCTCTTGAAAAATCAGTGATGGCCTTTCTTTTTGAACTGCTGCAGTTCATGCAGTGTGCGCAGATTCACAACCCTGGAGGGGTGTTTTCTTTTAAATTTCCATCGCTTAGGTTGGTACCAGGTGGTCTTTCTAGTTTTATTCCTTTGCTCAGACTTTACGGTGTTGGTACAACTGAGAGGCTTGCTAGACCATTTTAGAGGGGAGTTAACAGTCACGCATATTTGCTGTGGGTCTAGAGTCAAATGTAAAAATGGAAGATTCTTTTTCATAAAGGTTGTTAGTGAATGAAACGTTTTTACAACAATCAACAATGGTTACCTGGTCACTGTTATGCTATGTTTTAAATCCAGATTTTTATTGAATTCAAATTTCACCCTCTACCATTGTGGAATTTGAACCTATGTCTCCTATCCAACAGACTTGGACTCTGGATTAGGGTCTACAACGTTTAAACTAAGTTACCAATAACATGAAAACCTTTTCAGTAGCAGTCATCGCTTCCAAATTAGAAGCAATACAAACTTAAATCTGTTAATTCTACAAACATCTTGGCAGCGTGGAGGAACAGAGGGATCTTGGTGTGCAGATACATAGATCCCTTAAAATGGCCACCCAAGTGGACAGGGTTGTTAAGAAAGCATATGGTGTTTTGGCTTTCATTAACAGGGGGATTGAGTTTAAGAGTCGTGAGATCTTGTTGCAGCTCTATAAAACTTTGGTTAGACCGCACTTGGAATACTGCGTCCAGTTCTGGGCGCCCTATTATAGGAAAGATGTGGATGCTTTGGAGAGGGTTCAGAGGAGGTTTACCAGGATGCTGCCTGGACTGGAGGGCTTATCTTATGAAGAGAGGTTGACTGAGCTCGGTCTCTTTTCATTGGAGAAAAGGAGGAGGAGAGGGGACCTAATTGAGGTATACAAGATAATGAGAGGCATAGATAGAGTCGATAGCCAGAGACTATTTCCCAGGGCAGAAATGGCTAGCACGAGGGGTCATAGTTTTAAGCTGGTTGGTGGAAAGTATAGAGGGGATGTCAGAGGCAGGTTCTTTACGCAGAGAGTTGTGAGAGCATGGAATGCGTTGCCAGCAGCAGTTGTGGAAGCAAGGTCATTGGGGTCATTTAAGAGACTGCTGGACATGCATATGGTCACAGAAATTTGAGGGTGCATCCATGAGGATCAATGGTCGGCACAACATTGTGGGCTGAAGGGCCTGTTCTGTGCTGTACTGTTCTATGTTCTATCATCCAATACAGCAATGCTCCCTGTCAGCTGAATTATTACATCACACTCCAAGGGTCCACACGCACTGATCGCTGTGCCAACGCATGCACTTCCAGGTTTCCCAGCTGTTGATGTGCACAGATCTAG
>NC_081354.1:186035461-186122961 GCF_030684315.1 Stegostoma tigrinum | reverse complement strand
ATGGGTTTCCTCCAGCGGTCCAAAGATGTGCAGGCTAGATGCATTGGCCATTGGAAATTCCCCCATAGTGTTCAGGAATGTGCAGGCTAGGTGCATCAGCCATGGAGCATTCATGGCTAAGGGACTGAGTAGAGGGTAGGGATGGTCATCTGAAGGTTGATGCAAACTTGATGGGCTGAATGGCCTGCTTCCACTCTTGTGGGGATTATATGAATTACATTACATTTGTGCTCTCTTGTTCACTGTCACTGATCCCATGGGGATCCATTAATCTGCTTCGCTCTGTCTAGATCCACAGTCACATTGATTATATCTCGTCAACCTTTTCTTCCAGAATCAGACCGAAGTTCAGGTGGACAATTTCACACTGCAGATGGTTACTGAGGGATAAACACGGCCTTTCGGGACATTTCTGCCAAAACCAAAACAAAATTACAGAACGGGATTGTGAGGCCAAATGGCCTGCTTCCATTGACCACAATGTAGAGGTATGATGTTGATGGTTAAACGCAGAAATGGGCAATACAATCGGGTGGAGTGTGGTTGGTGTTTGAACAAACTCAGAATCTTGAAAGTGGCTCGGTCACCTGTAACTGAATCAACGTTGCTGTAAATCAGCCAGAAAATCTCTCTAACCTCAGAAGCCACACCTTCCATTGGCCTCATTCAAGGTGCTGCAGAACTCGTCAGAGAGAACATTAAACCTAACAAGCCATGAAAATCTGAGTCGATTCCAAGGCAACTACCATTCGCGATTCAAACCCCTTCTTCGGTCAGGGCCAGATGTCCCCATCACATAAAAACGCCCAGACTGGCAGAAATTCTTTTCTCAGTTACCCACGGTGAATACAGGATGGACAATTATCAAAGCATTGAATCAATGGGTGAATGTCTATATTTACAGTGAAATTGGAACTGAGCCGAGGGATACACATTAAAGAGAAAACAAAGGAAATGGAATTGGAAGAGTATTACAGGCAGGCAGGGAGCTGGGAGGGTGTTACAGTGTGACAGGGAGCTGGGAGGGTGTTACAGTGCGACAGGGAGCTGGGAGGGTGTTACAGTGTGACAGGGAGCTGGGAGGGTGATACAGTGCGACTGGGAGCTGGGAGGGTGTTACAGTGCGACAGGGAGGTAGGAGGGTGTTACAGTATGACAGGGAGCTGGGAAGTGTTACAGTGTGACACGGAGCTAGGAGGGTGTTAGAGTGTGACAGGGAGCTGGGAGGGTGTTACAGTGTGACAGGGATCTGGGAGGACGTCACAGTGTGACAGGGAATTGGGACAGTGTTGCAGTATGACAGGGAGTGGGAGGGTGTTACAGTGAGACAGGGAGCTGGGAGAATGTTACAGTGTGACAGGGAGCTGGGGGATTGTTACAGTGTGACAGGGAGCTGGGAGGGTGATACAGTGTGAGAGGGAGCTGGGAGGATGTTACAGTGTGACAGGGAGCTGCGAGGGTGTTACAGTGTGACAGGGAGCTGGGAGAGTGTGAGAGTGTGACAGGGAGTTGAGGGAGTGTTACTTTGAGACAGGGAGCTGGGAGAGTGTTAGAGTGTGACAGGGAGTTGGGAGAGTGTTACCATGAGACAGGGAGCTGGGATAGTGTTACAGTGTGACAGGGAGCTGGGGGATTGTTACAGTGTGACAGGGAGCTGGGAGGGTGTTACAGTGTGACAGGGAGCTGGGAGGGTGATACAGTGTGACAGGGAGCTGGGAGGGTGATACAGTGTGAGAGGGAGCTGGGAGGATGTTACAGCATGACAGGGAGCTGAGAGAGTGTTACGGTGTGACAGGGAGCTGGGAGAGTGTGAGAGTGTGACAGGGAGTTGAGGGAGTGTTACTGTGAGACAGGGAGCTGGGAGAGTGTTACCATGAGACAGGGTGCTGGGAGAGTGTTACAGTGTGACAGGGAGCTGGGAGAATGTTACAGTGTGACAGGGAGCTGGGAGAATGTTACAGTGTGGCAGGGAGCTGGGACGGTGTTGCAGTGTGACAGGGAACTGTGAGAGTGTTACAGTGTGACTGGGAGCTGGGAAAGTGTAACAGGGTGACAGGGAGCTTGGAGAGTGTTACCTTGAAACAGGGAGCTGGGCAGGTGTTACAGTGTGACAGGGAACTGAGAGGGTGATACAGTGTGACAGGGATCTGGGAGGGTGTTACAGTGTGACGGGAAGCTGGGAGAATGTTACAGTGTGACAGGGAGCTGGGAGGGTGTTACAGTGTGACAGGGAGCTGGGAGAATGTTACAGTGTGACAGGGAGCTGGGGGATTGTTACAGTGTGACAGGGAGCTGGGAGGGTGTTACAGTGAGACAGGGAGCTGGGAGAATGTTACAGTGTGACAGGGAGCTGGGGGATTGTTACAGTGTGACAGGGAGCTGGGAGGGTGATACAGTGTGACAGGGAGCTGGGAGGGTGATACAGTGTGAGAGGGAGTTGGGAGGATGTTACAGTGTGACAGGGAGCTGGGAGAGTGTTACAGTGTGACTGGGAGCTGGGAAAGTGTAACAGGGTGACAGGGAGCTTGGAGAGTGTTACCTTGAAACAGGGAGCTGGGCAGGTGTTACAGTGTGACAGGGAACTGAGAGGGTGATACAGTGTGACAGGGATCTGGGAGGGTGTTACAGTGTGACAGGAAGCTGGGAGGGTGTTACAGTGTGACAGGGACCTGAGAGAGTGTTACGGTGTGACAGTGATCTGGGAGGGTGTTACAGTGTGACAGGGAGCTAGGAGGGTGTTACAGTGTGACAGGGACCTGAGAGAGTGTTACAGTGCGACAGGGAGCTGGGAGGGTGTTACAGTGTCACAGGGAGCTGGGAGAATGTTACAGTGTGACAGGGACCTGAGAGAGTGTTACGGTGTGACAGTGATCTGGGAGGGTGTTACAGTGTGACAGGGAGCTAGGAGGGTGTTACAGTGTGACAGGGACCTGAGAGAGTGTTACAGTGTGACAGGGAGCTGGGAGGGTGTTACAGTGTGACAGGGACCTGAGAGAGTGTTACCGTGTGACAGTGATCTGGGAGAGTGTTACAGTCCGGTTCACTAATGTCCTTTAGGGAACGAAACTGCCAGCCTTACCTGGTCTGGCGTACATGTGGCTCCAGACCCACAGCAATGTGGTTGACTCTGAACTGCCCTCTGGGTAATTAGGGATGGACAATAAATGCTGCCCGGCCAGCGACTCCCTCATCCTGAGAATGAATAAAAAATTAAGGTCTGGAAATATGGTGGAGGCAGGTTCAAATGAGGCACCCAAAAGCTGGGTTTGTGAATAGTAATGGGGTGCAGGGATATGGGGGAATGGAAAGAGATTGACAGTAGGTCATAGAGCTGGATTAGGTCATAGAACCGGAGTCCGTCCAATGGGCTGAATAGCCTCATTCTGCTCTGCAATAATTTGGCGATTCTGCGATCACAACTGGGTTTTCAGCCAGCCCAGAATTCACCACATCAGATTGGAAGCAAGCTGCTGTCAATTCTGAGGGACTGCCTGACTCAGAAAGGGGACATGGAGGATTCTGAGAATCAATTGGACCGTGTAGACCTGTCCTTGAGTGTGTTGTGGTGGGTGGGAGTGTTCCATTCGGTTTAGCAGACACACTGAAAGGAGGGTTGCAATGACGAGACCCAAGGACTGTGGAATGTGCTGGATTCTGGAATAGAGCAGAATTGTTTTCACGTGGATATTTGAGGATTTAGAGCAATTGTTTCAAGGCTAAAGCTGACGCTGATGATATAACAACGAATGTCAAGCCTGTGTGAATTATTAAGGCCATCTGACTGTTGAGCTGGTCGTTTGCTACAATGAGAAAAGCTGAACAGAAGCAGCATTGTATTGAAACGGTAATCAGGCTTGGCAGGTACATTTCCAGATGTGGGAGTTGGAGAGGCTCGGATGGACAAGAGAACACAGGGGGGAGAAAAAATAACTGGAGTCACTCCAAATTGGAGTTATCTACAGAATCAATACCACTCCATTCCTCCAAATCTTTATCTCTCTCTCCCGCAATCATCTTCTATCAATCTCTCCCTCTCTCTCACACACACACGCTCACCATCTCTTTTCCTCCATTTGTATCTTTGTTTCTCCCTCTCACTCACACTTGATCCATCTCATTATCTCTCTCTCTTTTCTCTCTTTGGCTCTATCCTTCTGTCCCTCTCTCTGTCCTTCTCTCAGACTATAACTTCTCTACCTTTCTGTCTCTGTCTCTCTGAACATCCCCTCCCCTCTCTCGACCTCTCTCTGTCTCTATTTATCCACCCTCTTCTCTGTCCATCTCTCTCTCTCTTTGTCTCTATCCTTCTGTCCATCTCTCTGAGCCTCTCTCAAACTATAAGTTCTCTGCATATCTCTGTGTCTGTCTTTCTCTCTCTCTCTGAACACCCGCTCCTCTCTCTCTCCCTCTCTCTCTGTCCCTCTTTGTCCACCCTCAGTCGATCCCTCTCTCTCTCTCTCTCTCTCTCTCTGTTTTTCTGTCTGTCTCCCTTATCTCTCCACCTCTGTCTCTTTCTATCCATCCTCCTCGTCTCTCTGTCTCCCACTCGTATGGTGCACTGTGTACATTTCCGGTTGCCCTGCGATAGCAAGGATATTATTAAGCTGGAGAGGGTTCAGAAAAGATTTACCGGGACATTGCTAGGAATGCAGGGTTTGAGTTATGAGAGGAGGTTGGGACTTTTCTCACTGGAGTGCAGGAGGTTGAGACATGACCTTATTGAGGCTTATAAAATCATGAGAGGCATAGACAAGGGGAATGGCAGTGTCTTTTCCCGAGAGTGGGCGATTTCAAGAATGGGACCATATTTTTGTGGTGAGAGGGGAAAGATTTAAAAAAGGGCATTGGGCAACATTTTTTTGTGTGGAAGGAACTTCCAAAGGAATTGGTGGATGCAGGTACAGTTACAATGTTTCAAAGATATATAGATTGAAAGAAATATAGATAAGTACTTGAGTAAGAGACGTTTAAAAGGAGATGGGCCAAGTGCAGGAGGGTGGAACTAGTTTAGTTTGGGAATACGGTCGGCATGGACTCATTAGACAGAAGGATCTGCTTTTCTCCGTCTATTCCTCTAGCTCCCGCTTCCTCTCTCTGCCTATGTGCCCCTCCCTCCCTGTTCCTGTTTCTGTGGATCACTCGCTTAAGTCTGATCCTTTCTTTCTCCACTATCCCTCATCACATCTGAGTGTGCCCCTCTATCGCGATCACGTACATTTTCATTTTCCTCACTCTCTATGTAACTCAGTAGTTTTCTCTCTGTCTCACTTTCTGTTTCTGTCTCTCTCCATTTGACCATCCCAGTCGCTCTGTCCCGTCTCTTTTCCTTTATTTTAGCTACGGAATGTGCAAAATGGGAAGTTGCTGATTTGTTGCCAGTTTCCGACAATAAACCCGATCCTATTGTCCCTCCCCAGGGGAAGGAGAGATGGTTTGACCCAGCTCCAGCCATTACTGAAAACAACAGCAATTACAACAAGTGGTTTCATCACAAAACCACATCGTCCGCATTGCCAGTAACTGGCCAGGACCTGCGACAGTAACAATCAGTTCAGAGAAATAACGTTTCCTAGCCCCAGCCTGAACTGAAACAGCCACGTTAACGCAGGGGCTGCAAGAGCAGGCCAGAAGCTGGGAATACTGCAGCAAGTAACTCCCCTCCTGACTCCCCAAAGCCTGCCCACCATCTACAAGGCACAAGTCAGGAGTGTGATGGGATACTCCCCATGTGCCTGGATGGGGGCAGCCCCAACAACACTCAAGAAGCTCAACACCATCCAGGACAAAGCAGCCGCTTGATTGGCACCACATCCACAAGCATCCACTCCCTCCACCACCGACACTCAGTAGCAGCGGTGTGTACTATCTACAAGATGCACTGCAGAAATTCACCAAAGATCCTCAGACAGCACCTTCCAAACCCATGACCGCTTTCATCTGGAAGGACAAGGGCAGCAGATACATGGGAACACCACCTCCTCCAAGTTCCCCTCCCAGCCACTCACTGTCCTGACTTGGAAATCTATCGCCGTTCCTTCGCTGTCGCTGGGCCAAAATCCTGGAATTCTCTCCCTTGGGGCATTGTGGGTCAACCCACAGCACATGGGCTGCAGCAGTTCAGGAAGGCAGTTCTCCACCTTCTCAAAGGGCAAGTCAGGACAACAAATTCTGGTCCAGCCAGTTATAGGAAGCAAAGGTTCACTGGGACATGCAAGGGATTGGAATTATTGCTCTGATGAACCAAATATTAGAAGTGTCTGAAGACACTTGCAATACACAGAAGGGGTTTGTCCATTCTCTGTATTTTTTTATCTTTATTCATTCACGGGATGAGGGCATCGCTGAGCAGGCAGCATTTATTGCTCATCCTAATTGCCCAGAGGGCAGTGAAGAGTCACACACATTGCTGTGGGTCTGGAGTCACATGTAGGCCAGACCAGGTAAGGATGGCAGTTTCCTTCCCTAAAGGACATTAGTGAACCAGATGGGTTTTTCCAACAAGGCAGCACAGACCTGAAACTTCGACACTCTCTTCCAGATCCATGCTTATCTGTAACCATTCCATCAGACGCTTGGAGCACAGGGGCAGCACAGGGTTAGATACAGGGTAAAGCTCCCTCTACACTGTGTCCATCAAACACTCCCAGCACAGGGACAGCACGGGGTTAGATACAGAGTTAAGCTCTCTCTACACTGTCACCATCACACACTCCCAGCACAGGGACAGCACGGGGTTAGATACAGAGTAAAGCTCCCACTTCACTGTCCCTATCAAACACTCCCAGCGCAGAGATGGCACGGAGTTAGAAACAGAGTAAAGCTTCCTCTACACTGTCCCCATCAAACACTCCCAGCACAGGGACAACACGGGGTTAGATACACTGCCCTCATATCAAAACGTGTTTCAAACCTGAGAACAGCTTCATAAGAGATAAAAAAGTGTGGGGCTGGATGAACACAGCAGGCCAAGCAGCATCTCAGGAGCACAGAAGCTGACGTTTCGGGTCTAGACCCTTCATCAGAAAAGGGGGAGGGAGAGAGGGATCTGAAATAAATAGAGAGAGAGGGGGAGGTGATGCAGTGGGAGAGAGATCCCCTGAGGTTAGTCCGGAGGGATGAGGGTAACTTCTTCACGTTAGGCATCCCTGGAAGAGGCTTCGTAGTGAGGTGAGAATTGTGATCAGAGATAATGGGAACTGCAGATGCTGGAGAATCCGAGATAACAAAGTGTGGAGCTGGATGAACACAGCAGGCCGAGCAGCATCTTAGGAGCAGGAAAGCTGACGTTTCGGGCCTAGACCATTTTCTGAAGAAGCGTCTAGGCCCGAAACATCAGCTTTCCTGCTCATAAGATGCGGCTTGGCCTTCTGTGTTTATCCAGCTCCACGCCTTGTTATCTATAGTCCATCAGGTTTATTTGAAATCACAAGCTTTCCTAGCGCTGCCCCATTAATCAGGTGAAATCTTTGCCTGATGAAGGGGCAGCGCTTCGAAGATAACAAGGTGTGGAGCTGGATGAACACAGAAGGCCAAACCGCATCTTATGAGTGGCCAAGAGCACTGGGAAATCAGAAGATTGGGAAGGCTACAAAAACAAACAGAGGATAGCAAAGAGAGAAATGAGGAAGGAGAGGATCAAATACGAAGGTAGGCTAGCTAGTAATATTAGAAATGATAGTAAAAGCTTCTTTCAATACATAAGAAACAAATGAGAGGCAAAAGTAGATATTGGGCCACTCCAAATTGATGCTGGAAGGCCAGTGATGGGAGATAAGGAAATAGCTGAAGAACTTAATAAGTACTTTGCGTCAGTCTTCACAGTGGAAGACATGAGTATTATGCCAACAATTAAGGAGAGTCAGGGGGCAGAGTTGAGTACAGTAGGCATTACAAAAGAGAAAGTGCTAGAAAAGCTAAAGGGCCTAAAAATTGATAAATCTCCTGGCCCCGATGGGCTACATCCTAGAGTTCTGAGGGAGGTGGCAGAGGAAATCGCGGAGGCTTTGGTTTCGATCTTTCAAAAGTCACTGGAGTCTGGGAAAGTCCCAGATGATTGGAAAATTGCTGTCTTAACCCCCTTGTTTAAGAAAGGATCAAGGCAAAAGATGGAAAATTATAGGCTGATTAGCCTAACCTCGGTTGTTGGGAAAATTCTAGAATCCATTGTCAAGGATGAGATTTCTAAATTCTTGGATGTGCAGGGTCAGATTAGAAC
Organism: Stegostoma tigrinum; assembly: GCF_030684315.1. NCBI lineage: Eukaryota > Metazoa > Chordata > Chondrichthyes > Orectolobiformes > Stegostomatidae > Stegostoma > Stegostoma tigrinum. The sequence continues at coordinate 186,114,746 of NC_081354.1, read as the reverse complement.
AAATCAGCATGGTTTTAGTAAGGGGATGTCGTGCCTGACAAACCTGTTAGAATTCTTTGAAGAGGTAACAAGTATGTTAGACCAGGGAAACCCAGTAGATGATATCTATCTCGACTTCCAAAAGGCCTTTGATACAGTGCCTCACGGGAGGCTGCTGAGCAAGGTGAGGGCCCATGGTGTTCGAGGTGAGCTACTGGCTTGGATTGAGGATTGGCTGTCAGACAGAAGGCAGAGAGTTGGGATAAAAGGCTCTTTCTCGGAATGGCAACTGGTGACGAGTGGTGTCCCGCAGGGTTTAGTGTTGGGGCCACAGCTGTTCACCTTATATATTAATGATCTGGATGAAGGGACCGGGGGCATTCTGGCGAAGTTTGCCGATGATACCAAGATAGGTGGACAGGCAGGTAGTACTGAGGAGGTGGGGAAGCTGCAGAAAGATTTAGACAGTTTAGGAGAGTGGTCCAGGAAATGGCTGATGAAATTCAATGTGAGTAAATGTGAGGTTTTATACTTTGGAAAAAAGAATATAGGCATGGACTATTTTCTAAACGGTGAGAAAATTCATAAAGCAGAAGTACAAAGGGGTCTGGGAGTGTTGGTCCAGGATTCTCTAAAGGTTAACTTGCAGGTAGAGTCCGTAATTAAGAAAGCGAATGCAATGTTGTCGCTTATCTCAAGAGGGTTGGAATATAAAAGCAGCGATGTGCTTCTGAGACTTTATAAAGCTCTAGTTAGGCCCCATTTAGAATACTGTGTCCAATTTTGGGCCCCACACCTCAGGAAGGATATATTAGCCCTGGAGCGTGTCCAGCGGAGATTCACACGGATGATCCCTGGAATGGAAGGTTTAACATATGATGAACGGCTAGGGATCCTGGGATTGTACTCATTAGAGTTTAGAAGGTTGGGGGGAGATCTAATAGAAACTTACAAGATAATGTATGGCTTAGAAGGGGTGGACGCTAGGAAGTTGTTTCCGTTAGGCGGGGAGACTAGGACCCATGGGCACAGCCTTAAAATTAGAGGGGGTAAATTTAAAACTGAAATGAGGCGACATTTCTTCAGCCAGAGAGTGGTGGGCTTGTGGAATTCATTGCCACAGAGTACAGTGGAGGCCGGGATGTTGGGTGCCTTAAAGGCAGAGATCGACAAATTCTTGATCTCAAAAGGAATCAAGGGCTACAGGGAGAGTGCAGGGAAGTGGAGTTGAAATGCCCATCAGCCATGATTTAAATGGCAGAGTGGACTTGATCGGTCGAATGGCCTTACTTCCACTCCTATGTCTTATTGTCTATGGTCTTATGGGCTGAATGGCCTCTCCTGCACTTACGGGATCTTAAGGGAGATAGGGGGAGAGCATTGGAATAATGAATTCCTGAGGGTTGAGAGAGTACAGATGGATGTTTCAGCAACAAGTGAGCTGAGGTAAAGACAAATGTAACGGTGCACGGAGATCTTGTTGCTGGACATGCTGTAATTTTCACTTTGATTGTAATTTTACCGAGGTGGTGTAGTTCTCTGCTGTTCTGCCTTTCTCAATCCCCTTGTCTTCGTGGATTCAAATGATTGAAGTCATATGGATGAATTTAACAATCCCAAATACACTCGCTAATAATCTTGATAAGTTACAAATATAAAACTGTCATCTTTGTGTGGAATAGCACCAATCACACTCCCTGTCAGGAAAATATAAAAATTCCACCCCTTAGCTGTTCAATCAATTCCTTCCGAAAAGTGAGGAGTGACTCTGTATACTGTAGTGCCATGGAGTTGGGTGCAAAGGGGACAAGGGTGGGCGATATACAGCCAAGCAGTTTAAACATATTGTGAAGTTCTTGGCCCAGAGTGTTGTTGAGTCGGATAAGAGATATCTGGTAATGAGCTACACACCAGAATCTAATCGAGGGACTCGGAGCATTTATAGCAGATTTCTGAACTGAGTTACAGACTCAAATCTAATCGAGGGACTCGGAGCATTTATAGCAGATTTCTGAACTGAGTTACAGACTCGAATCTAATCGAGGGGTTCAGAACAGTTTATACATAGAATAAGAGGTACCCAGGATTGAGTTAAAAACTGGAATCTAATTGAGTGGCTTGATGTGGTTTGTGCATCTAATAACAGATGCCTGGGAGTAAAGTCGAGGATGGGAATCTAATCAAGGATTCAGTGTGGCTCATATATAGAACAACAGATACCTGGAGTAATTTGCAGATCAGAATCTAATTGAAGGGTTTAGGATGCTTTATATATAGGATAACAGATACGCAGGAGTGAGTTACAGACTGGAATCTAATCGAGGGGCTCAGTGTGGTTTATGTGTAGAAGAACAGATATTCAGGCCAAAATCTAATTGAGGGGTTTGGTGGATTTCGAGATAGAGTGACAGAACCCAGGAGTGAGTACCAGACTGAGATATAACTGAAGGATTTGGGTGGCTAATAAATAGCGTAGCACCTGCAAACAAGCCAGCCTGGAATCTAATTGGAGGGTTTGGATGGTTACCATACACACAATAACAGACAGCACAGAGTGAATTACAGAATCCAAAGTCAGACACCACAATTCAACAGAGTTTGTTAGAAAATGAAGTTACTCAGGAATATGAGCAGTTCAGTACATTTTCTGAATGGGCGGGTTAAGATGGAGTTTGGCGACAAGTAAGGAGTTATTTAGAATGTGGAGCACCTCAGTGAGGAATGCTGCAGACTTCACCTTGAGCAGAGTATAGTGCTCATGACCCTGCTGTGTAGACCATGGGCTGTCAGTGGGTGGCCTTATGCTTGAGGATGTGAAGTGAGACCAGATAAACAAGCTGCCTGCTCATTCCCGGTGATGACTTGAACAGATGCTCTGGAGCGTGATGTAATTGCAATGAAGCAACAGCAGGGGTGCTGTGCTGCAGATGTATCACAGCAATGAGGCCCCCGGGGCAGAGACGACAAATTACCCCAAAGGCACCATCCATTCTTGGTGGGGGGAGGGCAGGAATGTGAGGAGATCTGACTTTAAGCCATTGGTCAGCAAAATAGCCGAGGTGAGGGCCTATTTCAGGCTTTTAAGAACCTTTCTTGCTGATTCAGATGCAATACTGACCGATTTCCCAGGATACGTGCACCCTGCAAGGCTGCCTTTTATTGCGTATCCCTCAGTGATGGTCAGGCTTCTTGGACAATCACATGTGGGGATATGTGATCATCAGATGCCATTTCCGCCACTTCCAGCAAGGTGACACGACCAGACACATATTCCAATCATTTCTGAGGAAGGGTCAGGGCTCGAAACATCAGCTTTCCTGCTCCTCTGATGCTGCTTGGCCTGCTGTGTTCATCCAGCTCTACACCCTGTTATCTCTATTCCCTTACCCTCCCTTGTCCGCTTTCTGCAGGGACCGTTCCCTCTGGGATACCCTAGAACAGGCAAAGGTGTAACAATTGCCCATTTACCTCCTCCCTCCCCAGTATCTCAGGGCCCAAACATACCTTCCAGGTGAAGGAACACTTCACTTGCACTTCCCAGAATTTGCTCTACTGCATTCACTGCTCACAATGTGGTCTCCTCTACATTGGGGAAACGAAGCGTAGACTTGGTGACCATTTTGCAGAACATCTACGTTCTACTTGCAAAAAACATCCTGAACTACCTGTTGCCTGACACTTCAATGCACTACTCTGCTCCCTGGCCAACATCTCTGTCTCTGGCTTACTACAGTGTTCCAGTGAAGCCCAAAGCAAGCTGGAGGAACAACACCTCATTTTCCACTTGGGGACCCTACAGCCCTCCGGACTCAATATTGAGTTCAATAATTTTAGGGCCTAAACTGTCCCCTCTCCCAGACCCCGCACCCCATATACCAGGCCTTGTTACCACATGGCCTGTCACTACACACCCTCCTGTTGTTAGTCACTAACAGTCCCCATTAGCAACTATTCACCCTCCCAGCCTGATCGTTGGCAACTCCTTTGTCTGTCCAACTGTCTTTCTCTCTCTTTGGGCTCTATCCTATCGTTTACTCCCTACCCCACCCACCTCCCTATTTTCTGCATATAAACTGACGTTTTCCCAGCGACTATTAATTCTGAGGAAGGGTCACCGGACCCAAAACATTAACTCTGTTTTTACCTTCATAGATGCTGCCAGATCTGCTGAGCTTTTCCAGCAACTTCTGTTTTAGTTCCTGATTTACAGCATCCGCAGTTCTTTTGGTTTTTACTTGTGTGGATGTCCCTGAGTGGCTGACAGAACATATCCAGCTGTCCTTAACCATCAGGAGTCACTGAATAAATTCTTTCACTTGTCCGGTGTTTGATCTCATGAGCCCAGTCGCTGATGTGCATTCACCATGCTTGATTGCTTAGGTCTGGGCGTGGGGCCTGAGGCCTGGTATTTTTGCCCACAAGTTGGTTCTGCAGAGTCAGGGCAACCCCTGGTTCTTCTAACATGGCTGCCTGCCCCTGCACCCACCACCCTCCACCCCCCCAACCCCCTGCATGTCAGGTCTACAGCCTGTGGTTGGGCCATATTGGAAGTCGCAGAGCGCGATCCCACACACTGTGAAGAAGATTCCGGATGCAGAAGTGCCCTGGGCGGTTACACTGTCTCCGAGCTCTGGCACTGTATTCGCATTTATTTTAGAAAGAATAAAATACCAAATATTCTCCAGCCGTCAGCCTTTGCACTCTCCAGGCCCTTCATCCATCCCAACTTCCCCCACATCCACCCCCCCATTGGCACTCATACACTCCATGCAAACCCATGCCCCCACCCAACGTGACCTACCAACCCAGCTCACCCATGTTCATCCTGGGCTACTCTCAGAATCCATGCTGAGGTGAGATCAAACGAAATGCTCTAAAATAACACTTGATCAAGATATTGCAATGTTCAGGATATTGAAAGGTCTCAAACTTATTAAAACCCCTTCACTCCTTTGCAGTTCAATTACATAATGCCTTATGACAACCGCACACGTTTTTTTAAAAGTGTGTTTCTTTAAAACAACACAAACTGGAATTCAGAGACCCACTTTAACGGCTTTATAACTTCTTGTCAATGTTACTCAAACTGTGAAATGGCACAGTTTGATAAAGGATGGTTGAGAAATTGGTCACACAATCGCCCACAAATTGAGACTCTAAAGCTTATGACAATAGACAGAGTGAAATAGCAAGCAATGATTTATTAATAACAGGTCAGTTAGTTGTAGATATAAAAAGATGAATTTTTAAAATACTTTGACAGTTTTACAGCTGTCTTTGTTGTGAGCTCTTGACAATTCCTCTTGGCACTGGGCCTCCCACATGTCCCTTTAAAGTCTCTGCCTGCTGATGTGGACAGTACCAATGAATACATTGGTAAAGAATTCTGATTAAGGGCCACATCAGACCTGAATCATGAACTCTGTTTCTGTCTCCAGATCTGCTGAGTTTCTCTAATATTTTCTGTTTTTTTTTCTTTTAGTGATGAGCTTATGCCCGTTCATGCCTGCTTTTAAGAACACAAGATCTAGGAGCAGGAGTAGGCCATGTGGCCCCCTCAAGCCTGCTCTGCCATTCAATAAAGTCATGGCTGATCTCATCTTGGCCTCAAATCCACTCTCCATAAATCTTCGTCATACTTCGAATTAAAAATCTATCTCCCTCCTCCTTTAATTTATTCAGTGTCCCTGTATCCTCTTCATTCTGGGATAGTTAATTGCACAGATTCATCACCCTTTAACAGAAGCAATTCCTCCTCACCTCTGGTTTTAATCTGTCACCTACTTAGGAGGCCTGACTGAGGTCTACAAAATCATGAGAGGTATTGACAAGATGGACAGCAAGAAGCTTTTTCCCAGAGTGGGGAACTCAATTACCAGGGGTCATGTGTTCAAAGCGAGAGGGGAAAAGTTTAAGGGAGATATGCATGGAAAGTTCTTTACGCAGAGGTTGGTGGGCGCTTGGAATGTGTTGCCAGCGGTAGATGCAGACACGATAGTGTCTTTTAAGATGTATCTGGGCAGGTACATGGATGACCAGGGAGCAAAGGGATACAGGTCCTTAGAAAATACAGGACAGGTTTAGACAGAGGTTCTCGATTGACGCAGGCTTGGAGGGCCGAAGGCCCTATTCCAGTGCTGTAATTTTCTTTGTTCTTTGTTCTTATCCAAAAATTATAACTCCTCATCCAGATCTTCCCACGTGAGGAAACATCCTCTTTGTGTCTACTCTGTCAATTCCCTGAAGCATCTTATATCCCACAATTAGACCACCTCTCATTCTTTTGAACCCTACAGAGTATGGCACACTGACCTCTAAATCGCTGAGGCCAGAAACCAACTCTCCGACACATCATCCTACCGCCCCCCCAGATCATGACAACCCCCCCACCCCCAAGCACCAAACCATCATCTCCCAAGCCATCCACAACCTCATCACCTTGGGTGACCTCCCACCCACAGCCTCCAACCTCATCGTTCCCCAACCCCGCACCACCCGCTTCTATCTCCTTCCCCAAATCCACAAACCTGTCTGCCCTGGTTGATCCATTGTCTCCACCTGCTCCTGCCCCACAAAACTCATCTCCACTATCTGGACTCCATTTTCTCCCTTGGTCCAGAAACTCCCTACGTACATCCATGACACCAACCATGCCCTCCACCTCCTTCAGAACTTCCAATTCCCCGGTCCCCAACACCCCATATTCACCATGGACGTCCAGTCCCTGTACACCTGCATTCCGCATGGAGATGGCCTAAAGGCCTTCCGCTTCTTCCTGTCCCGCAGGCCAGGCCAGTCCCCGTCCACCGACACCCTCATCCACCTAGCCGAACTCATCCTCACCCTCAACAACTTCTCTTTCGATTCCTCCCACTTCGTACAGACAAAGGGGGTGGCCATGAGCACCCGCATGGGCCCCAGCTATGCCTGCCTCTTTGTAGGTTACGTGGAACTGTCCCTCTTTCGCACCTACACAGGCCCCAAACCCCACCTCTTCCTCCGTTACATTGATGACTGTATCGGTGCCGCCTCTTGCTTCCCAGAGGAGCTCGAACAGTTCATCCACTTCACCAACACCTTCCACCCCAACCTCACATTCACCTGGACCATCTCCAACACATCCCTCCCCTTCCTGGACCTCTCTGTCTCCATCTCAGGCAACCACCTAGAAACCGATATCCATTTCAAGCCCACCGACTCCCACAGCTACCTAGAATACACCTCCTCCCACCCACCTTCCTGCAAAAATTCCATCCCCTATTCCCAAATCGTTTGCAAGCACCACATCTGCTCTCAGGATGAGACATTTCACTCCCGTACATCCCAGATGTCCACGTTCTTCAAGGACCACAACTTTCCCCCCGCAGTGGTTGCGAACGCCCTTGACCGCGTCTCCCGCATTTCCCGCAAGACATCCCTCACACCGTGTCCCCGCAACAACAACCAAAACAGAATCCCCCTCGTTCTCACACACCACCCCACCAACCTCCGGATACAACGCATCATTCTCCGACATTTCCGACATCTACAATCCGACCCCACCACCCAAGACATTTTTCCATCCCCACCCTTGTCTGCTTTCCGGAGAGACCACTCTCTCCGTGACTCCCTTGTTCGCTCCGCACTGCCCTCCAACCCCACCACACCCGGCACCTTCCCCTGCAACCGCAGGAACTGCTACACTTGTCCCCATACCTCCTCCCTCACCCCTATCCCAGGCCCCAGGATGACCTTCCATATTAAGCAGCTGTTCACCTGCACATCTGCCAATGTGGTATACTGCATCCACTGTACCCGGTGTGGCTTCCTCTACATTGGGGAAACCAAGCAGAGGCTTGGGGACCGCTTTGTAGAACACCTCCGCTCGGTTCGCAGTAAACAACTGCACCTCCCAGTCGCAAACCATTTCAACTCCCCCTCCCATTCTTTAGATGACATGTCCATCATGGGCCTCCTGCAGTGCCACAATGATGCCACCCGAAGGCTGCAGGAACAGCAACTCATATTCCGCCTGGGAACCCTGCAGCCCAATGGTATCAATGTGGACATCACAAGCTCAAAATCTCCCCTTCCCCCACTGCATCCCAAAACCAACCCAGCTCGTCCCTGCCTCCCTAATCTGTTCTTCCTCTCACCTATCCCCTCCTCCCACCTCAAGCCAGACCTCCATTTACCACCTACCAACCTCATCTCACCCTCTTGACCTGTCTGTATCCCCTCCCTACCCCCCCCACCTACACTCACCTCTTCAGGCTCCATCCCCACCTCTTTAACTTGTCCTATCTTCTCCCCTACACATCTTTGATCCGCCTCCCCCTCTCTCTCTATTTATTCCAGTTCCCTCTCCCCCCTCCCCCATTTCTGATTTAGCGCCTAGACCCAAAACGTCAGCTTTTGTGCTCCTGAGATGCTGCTTGGCCTGCTGTGTTCATCCAGCTCCACACTTTGTTACCTCAGGATATCAGCCTAAACTGCTCAATCTCACTTCATAAGACGAACTCTTTCATCTCTGGAATCCTCTGAACCAGCTCCAGTGCAATCACATCCCTCCCCCAGTGAGGGGGCCAAAACAATATGCAATACCCCATATGTCGTCTCACTAATGCCTTGTAGAGTGTGTGTGTGTGTGTGTGTGTGTGTGTGTGAGAGAGAGAATGCAAAGGAGGTTTACCAGGATGCTGCCTGGACTGGAGGGCTTGTCTTCCGAGGAGAGGTTGACTGAGCTCGGACTTTTCTCTCTGGAGAGAAGGAGGAAGAGAGGTGACCTGATCGAGTTGTACAATGTAATGAGAGGCATGGATAGAGTCGATAGCCGGAGACTTTTCCCCTGGGCAGGATTGACTGCCACGAGGGGTCATAGTTTTAAGGTGTTAGGAGGAAGGTATAGAGGAGATGTCAGAGGGAGGTTCTTCACCCAGAGAGTTGTGAGCGTATGGAATAGTTTACCAGTGGAAGTCGTGGAAGCAGAGTCATTAAAGCGACTGCTGGACATGCACATGGACAGCAGTGAATTGAGGGGAATTGCAGGTTAGGTTATTTTAGTTTTGGGTTAGGAATATTCCACGGCACAACATGGTGGGCCGAAGGGCCTGTACTGTGCTGTACTTTTCTATGTTCTATGTTCTATGAGTGTGTGTTTGTGTGAGTGTATGTGATTGTGTGTGTGTGAATATGTGTGTGAATGTGAGTGTGTGTGTGTATGAATGTGTGTGTGTGTGTGTGTGTGTGAGTGTGTGTGTGTGTGAGTGTGTGTGTGTGTTTATGTGTGAGTGTGTGTGTGTGTGTGTGTCAGTGAGTGTGTGTGAGTGTGTGTATAAGTGTGTGTGTGTGAGTGTGTGTGTGTGTGTGAGAGTGAGTGTGTGTGAGTGTGTGTGTGTGTGAGTGTGTGTGAGTGTGTGTGTGTGTGTGAGTGTGTGTGTGAGTGTGTGTGTGTCAGTGAGTGTGTGTGTGTATAAGTGTGTGTGTGTGTGAGTGTGTGTGTGTGAGTGAGTGTGTGTGAGTGTGTGTGTGTGTGAGTGTGTGTGTGAGTGTGTGTGTGTGTGTCAGTGAGTGTGTGTGAGTGTGTGTGTGTATAAGTGTGTGTGTGTGAGTGTGTGTGTGTGAATGAGTGAGTGTGTGTGAGTGTGTGTGTGAGTGTGTGTGAGTGTGTGTGTGTGTTTGTGAGTGTGTGTGTGTGTGTGTGTGTGAGTGTGTGTGTGTGTGTGTCAGTGACTGTGTGTGTGTGTGAGTGTGTGTGTGTGAGTGTGTGTGTGTGTTTATGTGTGAGTGTGTGTGTGTGTGTGTGTCAGTGAGTGTGTGTGAGTGTGTGTATAAGTGTGTGTGTGTGAGTGTGTGTGTGTGTGTGAGAGTGAGTGTGTGTGAGTGTGTGTGTGTGTGAGTGTGTGTGAGTGTGTGTGTGTGTGAGTGTGTGTGTGAGTGTGTGTGTGTCAGTGAGTGTGTGTGTGTATAAGTGTGTGTGTGTGTGTGAGTGTGTGTGTGAGTGAGTGTGTGTGAGTGTGTGTGTGTGTGAGTGTGTGTGTGTGTGTCAGTGAGTGTGTGTGAGTGTGTGTGTGTATAAGTGTGTGTGAGTGTGTGTGTGTGTGTGCGTGAGTGAGTGTGTGTGTGTTGCAATCATGAGATACCCACACACTGGAAGTAGCACCAGCTGCAGGATGGGAAAATCATTGGATATTGGAACAAGGGAGGAGGCCATTTGTGTTTGCTCTTTGGAGCAGTTCACATTTAATCCCATTCCCCTGAACGTGACCCATAGCTTTAGCTGCAGATAAAAATGTTCCAATAATTCGTCATCAATTCCCTTTTGAAAGTTGCTGTTGAAACCACTTCTACCGCTCTTTGGGATCACGCTGAGTGGCTGCACAAAATGAATTGTCTGCACATCTCTTTGTTTGCCAATTATCTCAGTAACTAAATCTCCTGCAAACACTGTCTCATCACGACCTCCATCCAAACTTCTCTTACTTTGTTGGCCCCAGGAGCAGTATCACTGGTGGGTGCCTGTAGCCAGTGTCGAGATCCAGGATCCACGGACAGAACAGAAGATGGACTTTGTCCTAACTTTGCCTGAATTAATTCTTTTTAAAATTTCTTTAATTCAAACAAGGTGTAATTGTGTTGGCTGACACACATCTCACTATGTTTTCATGAATAAAAGTGACAATAAATTGCTGGTGTATGCTATTCTACTCATAATTCTGAAACCCTTCAATAAATCTCCTCTGCTGTATGGAGGATAATATCTCCCATTAACTGAGGTCCCCAAACGCACAAAATGTCTCCATCACAATTTCTCCAAGATCTTGATATTGTTCTGAAGCTCGGAAATTGAGAACTTGGACACAGTTCTCCATCTGGGTCCACTGACCAGAGTTTTATATAATCTAGCAATATTTCATCCAAATGGCCAAGTGGGAGAGACAGAGAGAGAGAGACAACATACAACAATTAATTTACACAGCATATAATTGGGACAGAGGTCTGGAACTGACATTACAGAAGATCCATCTTACTATGAGATGGATGCAGAATATTATGGAGATTCGAAATAAAAACAAAAAGTGCTGGAGAAATCTGTGGAGAGAGAAGGAGAGATAACTTTTTGAGTCCAGTATGAGTCTTGTTCAGAACCAGTTCTGTTTCTCTCTCCGCGCACACTGCCAGACCTGCTGAGTTTCTCCAGCGTTCTCTGTGTGTTTGCTGCAGCCTCTGGTATCAGCCAGGATTCAGCAGTATTTCCTAATCCCTTGTCCCTATCTCATCCACCACAAAGTCGTTGATAACAAGGTGTGGAACTGCATGAACACAGCAGGCCGAGCAGCATCAAAGGAGCAGGAAAGCTTTTCTGATGAAGAGTCTAGGCCCGAAACGTCAGATTTTGTGCTCCTGAGATGCTGCTTGGCCTGCTGTGTTCATCCAGCTTCACACTTTGTTATCTCGGATTCTCCAGCATCTGCAGTTGCCGTTATGTCCCTCACCACAAAGCCTTTGTCTGTTTATTGAGGTCTCAGCTTTAACTGAGGGAGCACGAGTAAAGTTCGGTCAGAAGTCATGGTTTAATTATCCTACTTCAAATGGAAGTTTGTCTTGAGCCCTTGGGTACTGCAAACCTAATTATTACCTAATTAGCCCAGCTTAAAAATAAACTGAACAGATCCTGTCAGCAAGTTCAATCCTAAATCCTTTCTTATAATTACCTTCATCTGGGTAAAGTAGGGAATACTGTCAAAAAAAAATCAAACATTGTGAGGCTTTGAAGAGGGCATTGGCTGGTTATTTGGATTGAAATGGCACGCAGGGAAAGGGGGAAAAGTCAGAGAATTCCTCCAGTGTGGAAGCAGGCCAATTGGCCCATACTGGCCCTCTGAAAAGAATCTACCCACCCCATCCCTGCATTCCCATGGCTAATCCATCTAGCCCGCACATGGAGATCGTGGAGAAGGGTTTCTTCACTGAGTCAGTATGGGTGGAAGTCAGAAACAGGAAAGGAAAGTCACTTGACTGGAGTTTTCTACAGACCTCCCAACAGCAGCAGAGACACTGAGAAACAGATTGGGAGACAGATTTTAGAAAGATGTAGAAGTAATAGGGTTGCTATCATGGACAACTTCAACTTCCTTAGACTGAGCCTCTTAAATGCAAATAGTTTGGATGGAGCAGATTTTGTCAGGTGTGTCTAGGAAGGATTTCTGACTCAATATGTAGATAGGCTGACTAGAGAGGACACCATATTGGATTTGGTGCTTGGTAACGCACCAGGTCAGGTGTCAGATCTCTCAGTGGGAGAGCATTCTGGTGACAGTGATCACAACTCCCTGACCTTTACTATTGTGATGGTGAGGAGTAGGAGCAGCTGTTATGGGAAAATATTTAATTGGGGGAGGGGGAACTACAAAGCTATTAGGCAAGAACTATGGAGCACCAGTCGGGATCAGATGATCTCTGGGAAAAGCCCGATAGAAATGTGGAGGTTGTTTAGGGAGCAGTTGCGACAGATACTGGATAGGTTTACGCGCCTGAGGCAAGGAAAGGATGTTAAGTAGAAGGAAACTTGGATGACAAGACATGTTGAACGCCTAGTCAAAAGGAAGAAGGAAGCTTAATTAATGTTGAGGAAGCAAGGATCGGACAGGGCTCCAAAGCTCTACAAGGTAGCCAGGAAGGAACTGAAGAATGGACTTAGGACAGCTAGAAGGGGGTATAAGAAAACCTTGTCGGGTAGGATCAAGGAAAATTCCAAGGCTTTCTATATTGATGTGAGGAACAAGAGGATGGCCAGAGTGAGGGTAGGGCCAACAGGGATAGTGAAGGGAACTTGTGTGCAGAATCAGAGGACGTAGGGGAGGTTCTTAATGAATACCTTGCTTCAGTATTCACCTATGAGATGGTCCTTGATGTTTGCGGGGACAGCATAAAACAGGCAGATATGCTCAAACAGCTTGATGTTAGCAAGGAGGAAGTACCAGAAATTTTGAAAAACATGAGCATAGATAAGTCCCCTGGGCCAAACGGGTTATAACCAATGTTCTTACGGGAAGTGAGGGAAGAGACCGCTGCCCCTTTGGTAATGATCTTTGCACCCTCACTGTCCACTGGGGTAGTACCATACGACTGGAGGATGGTAAATATTATTCCCTTGTTCAGGAAAGGGAATGGAGTAATCCTGGAAATTACAGACCGGTCAGTCTTATTTCTGTGGTGGGCAAATTATTGGAGAGGATTCTGAGAGATAGAATTTATGAGCATTGGGAAAAGCACAGTTTGATTAGAAATAGTCAGCATGGCTTTGTGAGGTGTAGGTCATGCCTCACAAGCCTTATTGAATTCTTTGAGGATATGACAAAACACATTGATGAAGGTAGAGCAGTGGATGTGGTGTATATGGATTTTAGCAAGGCATGTGATGAGGTTCCCCATGGTAGGCTCATTCAGAAAGTAAAGAGGATGGGATTCAGGGAAATGTGGCTGTCTGGATACAAAACTGGCTGTCCAATAGAAGACAGAGGGTGATAGTGGTTGGAAAGTATTCAGCCTGGAGCTCAGTGACCAGTGGCGTTCCGTGACATCTGCTCTAGGATCTCTGGTCTTTGTGATCTTTATAAATGTCTTTGAAGAGGAAGTGGAAGGGTGACTTAGTAAATTTGCTGATGACACAAAGGTTGGTGGAGTTGTAGACAGTGTGGAGGGCTGTTGTAGGTTGCAACGGGACATTGACAGGATGCAGAGCTGGGCAAAGAAGTGGCAGTTGGAATTCAACCCAGAAAAGTGTGACTTGATTCATTTTGGAAGGTCAAATTTGAATGCAGAATACAGGGTTAATAGCGGGATTCTTGGCAGTGTGGAGGAACAGAGGGATCTTCAGATTCCATGTCCATAGATCCCTCAAAGTGCTACCCAGGCTGATAGGATTGTTAAGAAGGCATGTGTGTTGGCTTTCATTGGCAGGGGAATGGAGTTTAAGAGCCTTGAGGTTATGCTGCAGCTCCAAAAAACCCTGGTTAGATTACACTTGGAATATTGTGTTCAGTTCTGGTCGCCTCATTATAGGAAAGATAGATAGATAGATAGATAGAAGATAGAACATTACAGCACAGTACAGGCCCTTCGGCCCTCGATGTTGTGCCGACCTGTCATACCGATCTCAAGCCCATCTAACCTACACTATTCCATGTACGTCCATATGCTTGTCCAATGATGACTTAAATGTACCTAAAGTTGGCGAATCTACTACCGTTGCAGGCAAAGCGTTCCATTCCCTTACTACTCTCTGAGTAAAGAAACCACCTCTGACATCGGTCCTATATCTTTCACCCCTCAATTTAAAGCTATGCCCCCTCGTGCTCGTCGTCACCATCCTAGGAAAAAGGATCTCCCTATCCACCCTATCTAACCCTCTGATTATTTTATATGTTTCAATTAAGTCACCTCTCAATCTTCTTCTCTCTAATGAAAACAGACTCAAGTCCCTCAGCCTTTCCTCATAAGACCTTCCCTCCATACCAGGCAACATCTTAGTAAATCTCCTCTGCACCCTTTACAAAGCTTCCACATCCTTCTTATAATGCGGTGACCAGAACTGTACACAATACTCCAAGTGTGGCCGCACCAGAGTTTTGTACAGCTTCACCATAACCTCTTGGTTCCGGAACGCGATCCCTCTATTAATAAAAACTAAAACACTGTATGCCTTCTTAACAGCCCTGTCAACCTGGGTGGCAACTTTCAAGGATCTGTGTACATGGACACCCAGATCTCTCTGCTCATCTACACTACTAAGAATCTTACCATTAGCCCTGTACTTTGCCTTCTAGTAATTCCTACCAAAGTGCATCACCTCACACTTGACTGCATTAAACTCCATTTGCCACCTCTCAGCCCAGCTCTGCAGCTTATCTATGTCTCTCTGCAACCTACAGCTTCCTTCGTCACTATCAACAACTGCACCGACCTTAGTGTCGTCTGCAAATTTACTAACCCATTCTTCTACGCCCTCATTCAGGTCATTTATAAAAATGACCAACAGCAGTGGACCCAACACCGACCCTTGCGGCACACCACTCGTCACTGGTCTCCAGGATGAATATTTCCCATCAACTACCACCCTCTGTCTTCTTTCAGCAAGCCAATTTCTGATCCAAACTGCTATATCTCCCACAATTCCATTCCTCCGCATTTTGTACAGTAGCCTATTGTGGAAGCTTCAAAGAGGGTGCAGAGGAGATTTACCAGGATGCTGCCTGGACTGGAGAGCAGGTCTTACGAGAAAAAGTTGAGGGAGCTGGGGGGTTTTCTCATTGGAGCAAAGAAGGATGAGAGGTGACTTGATAAAGGTGTACAAGATGATGAAAGGCATAGATAGAGTGGGTAGTCAGAGACCTTTTTCCCAGGGCGGAAATGACTATTACGAAGGGGCATAACTTTAAGGTGATTGGAGGAAGGTAAAGAGGAGATGTCAGAGGTAGGTCCTTCACGCAGAGAGTGATGGGCATGTGGAATATGCTGCTGGCGGTGGTAGTGGAGTCAGATACTTTAGAGACTTTTAAACGACTCTTGGATAGGTACATGGAGGATAGTTTAATCTTAGTGGGTCAATAGGTTGGCACAACATTGTGGGCCAAAGGGCCTGTGCTATGTTGCACGTCCCTAAACAGTACAGGCAATTTAGCACAGCCAATCCACATACCCAGCACGTCTTTGGACTGTGGGTGGAAACTGAAACACCTGGAAGAAACCCAGACGGGCTCAGGGAGAATGTGCAAACTCCACACAGACAGTCGCTTGAAGGTGGAATTGAACCCAGGTCCCTGTGCTGTGGGCAGCAGTGCTAACCTCAGAGCCACTGTCTTACCTAAGCAAGGCATTGACACTATGTATAGAGCAGGTGCAAGCACAATGCGCTGAATGGCCCCCATTCAGTTCCAGATCAGTCCTGTGCTTTAAAGGAATATATCCTGTACACCTTGTGGATGCCTTTCTATAACAGGGAAAGATTTTAATATTTAGCCTGCAGGTATGAGTATCCTCAGTGAGGCCAGCATTCATTTTTCACCCTTAAAACCAGCCCAGTTCGTCCCCTCCTCCCACTGCACCACACAATCAGCCCAGCTCTTCCCCCCACCCACTGCATCCCAAAACCAGTCCAACCAGTCTCTGCCTCCCTAACCAGTTCTTCCTCTCACCCATCCCTTCCTCCCACCTCAAGCCGCACCTCCATCTCCTACCTACTAACCTCATCGCACCCCCTTGACCTGTCCGTCTTCCCTGGACTGACCTATCCCCTCCCCACCTATACTCTCCTCTCTAACTATCTTCTTTTCTCTCCATCTTCGGTCCGCCTCCCCCTCTCTCCCTATTTATTCCAGAGCCCTCTCCCCATCCCCCTCTCTAATGAAGTGTCTAGGCCCGAAACGTCAGCTTTTGTGCTCCTGAGATGCTGCCTGGCCTGTTGTGCTCCTCCAGCTCCACACTGTGTTATCACAGTTAAGACGTGTACTATTTTGTTAAGCAATTTGATAGAGTTACAGTGAATCTGATTCTCTTCTTTTCATTTCTTAGTATTTAACTGTATTGCGAAGATAAAGTGCATTTGCTTAGAATCAAGTACAATCGAATTGGTCAAAACATTACACACACCTTTTAAAAAAAAAGTGGGGTCCGGCCTACCTTCTTAATACATTTTGAGGGAGTATAGCCTGATTCATAAGCGATCTCACAAACAACCGATCAGATCTAAGCTCTGCAGTCCTGCCACACCCAGCGGTGAATGGTGATGGACAATTAAACAACTCACTGGAGGAGGAGGATCCACAAATATCCCCATCCTCAATGATGGAGGAGCCCAGCACATCAGTGCAAAAGGTAAGGCTGAAGCATTCGCATTCAACTTCAGCCATAAATACCAAATGAATGATCCATCTCGGCCTCCTCCAGTGGTTCCCAGCATTACAGATATCACTCTTCAGCCAATGCATTTCACTCCATGTGATACCAAGAAACGGTTGGAGACACTGGATACTAAAAAGGCTACGGGGCCTGACAACATTCCATCAATAGTACTGAACGCTCGTGCTCCAGAACTTGCCACCCACCACCCCGCCCACCACCCCCCCCCCCACCCCCCCGCCACCCCTCAGCCAATCTGTTCCAGTACAGTTACAACACGGGTATCTACCCGACAATGTGGAAAGTTGCCCAGGTATGCCCTGTACACAAAAAGCAGGACAAATCCAACCTGGCTAATTACCGCCCCATCAGTCTCCTCTCGACCATCAGTAAAGTGATGGAAGGTGTCAGTAACAGTGATATCAAGCAGCACCTGCTCAGCAATAACCTGCTCAGTGACGCCCAGTTTGGGTTCCACCAGGGCCACTCAGCTCCTGACCTCATTACAGCCTTGGTTCAAACATGGACAAAAGAGCTGGATTCCAGAGGTGAGAGTGACAGCCCTTGACATCAACGCTGCAGTTGACCAAGTGTGGCATTAAGGAGCTCTCGATTAATGTTAGATAACAAAATGTGGAGCTGGATGAACACAGCAGGCCGAGCAGCAGCATAGGAGCAGGAAAGCTGATGTTTCGGGCCTAGAACCTTCATCAGAAAAGGCGGAGGGTGAGAGGGTTCTGAAATAAATAGGGAGAGAGGGGGAGGCGGATCGAAGATGGATAGAGGAGAAGATAGGTGCAGAGGAGCTGCTTGACCTGCTGTCTTCATCTAGCTCCACACATTGTTATCTCGGACTCTCCAGCATCTGCAGTTGCCATTATCTCTGATGAATGTTGTTGGGTGTCAGTCACCTCAGCTCCAAGACATGCCTGCGGGAGTTTCTCGTATCCAACCTTGGCCCAACCATCTTCAGCTGCTTCATCAATGACCTTCCCTCCATCATAAAGTCAGAAGTGGGGATGTTGCCGATGATTACACAAAGTTCAGCACCATTCATGACTCGTCAGATACTGAAGCAGTCCGTGTCCAAATGCAACAAGATCTGGACATACCCAGGCTTGGGCTGACAAGTGGCAAGTGACATTCACGCCACACAAATGCCAGGCTATGACCATCACCATAAGAGACAATGTAATCACCATCCCTTGACATTCAATGGCGTTACCGTCACTTAATCCGGCATGATCAACATCCTGAGTTTGACCAGAAATTTGACCAGAAATTGAACTAGACTCATCACATAAACACGGTGATTAAAAAATGCAGGTCACAGGCTAGGAATCCTGCAGAAAGTAACTCACCTCCTGACCCCCCCAAAGCCTGTCTACAGGGCACAAGTCAGGAGTGTGATGGGAAAGTCAGTCCCTCCAGTTTGCACTGCCTTTCAGAATGAGAATTATCTGATCTGATTATTCCACATTGTCTCCTCCTATCAACAGGCTTTCATTCACTTATTGGCTAAGACAGTATCTAGAGTCATACAGCATGGAAACAGAACCTTTGGTCCAACTCATTCACACCAATCTGATATCCCAAGCTGATCTTGTCCCATTTGTCAGCATTTGGCCCATATGCCTCTCAACCCTTCCTATCTACATACTCATCAAGATGTCTTTTCATTGTAATTGTACCAGCCTCCATCACTTCCTCTGGCAGCTCATTCCATACACACACCACCTTCTGCGTGAAAAAGTTGCCCCTAGTGCCCTTTTTAAACCTTTCCCCTCTCACCTTAAGCCTGTACCCTCTAGTTTTGGATGCCCCCACTCTGGAGAAAGACACCTTGGCTATTTATCCCTATCCATGCCCCTCATTAATTTGTAGTTTTTTCATAAGGTCACCCCTCAGCCTCTGGCATTCCAGGGAAAATAGCCCCATACTATTCAGCCTCTCCCTGTAGCTCAAACCCTCCGACCCTGGCAATATCCTTGTAAATCTTTTCTCAACTCTTTCAACTTTCACAACATCTTTCCTATAACAGGAAGAACAGAACTGTACACAGTATTCCAAAAATGGCCTAACCAATGTGCTGTACAGGTGCAAAATGTCTTCAAAACTCCTGTACACAATGTACTGACAAATTAAGGTAAGCATCCCAAGCACCTTCTTCACTATCCTGTCTCCTGCAACTACAATTTCAAGGAACTATGAACTGGCTCTCCAAGGTCTCTTTGTTCAGCAACACTTTCCAGGACCTTACTATTGAAGTGTACAAGTCCTGCCTTGATTTGCCTTTCCAAAATGCAGCACCTCACATCTATCTCCATCTGTCACTACTTGGCCCATCGGTCCATCTGATTGAGGTCCTGTTGTACTCTGAAATAACCTTCTTCATTTCCACTTCTTCTCCAATGAAAGAAAATCTAGCCATCCACGATGTCACCGCTTCTGGGCTGCACTCGGTATTTCTGTGAGCATATGAACCAATTTTTCAGCTTACTGGCCAAGTAAGCTGCACCCACCATCATGGATAGATCCCAAATCCAGCCGTGTAGAATACTGGGACAGGATGAAACAGAACCCTGTGCTGGCAGACCAATCGCATTGCCTAAATAAATCAGGAACAAAAACAGAAGTTGCTGGAAAAGCGCAGCAGGTCTGGCAGCATCTGTGAAAAGAAAAACAGAGTTAAGGTTTCGGGTCTGATGACCCTTCCCCAGAACATGTCACCACAAGGTCCTCCCTGCAACGGTGACTAGACATTAAAAAAAACCCTCATTAGTTTGGAAGAATTTGAGATGTCCTATGGTCCTGGAAAGTATTCCATAAATACAATAGTTTCACCATTCGACCTCCTATAGCAATGACTTGATAAAGAACCATTTCATCTGCTGTGAAGGAAGTGCATTGCAGATACTGACAGATTGGCATTGCAATGAGTCTTTGAATATTTCAGCAGCTGAAGCTCGCAAGGAAAGCCTTGGACTGATGGAGAGGCGTCTGCAGAGACTCCAAACATATTGTTCCAATTACTTCCCAGCACATGTACTCAGGATTGAATTATTAGGATTGCATTTTCCCAAGCACTGGAACGCACTGCGTACACACAAACTAAATAAAGCAGGGGTTTTATGAGTTGGGCGTGCCAGTGACACTGAACTGAACTTGGACACAAAACCTTGCCCAGTAGAGCAATCAGGGGCTGGAACGCTGCAGGAGAATGTTTTGCTTTTTCCATTTCAGCCATTGAAGTTTCCGAGGAAGTAAAGCAGAGGTCTCTTTGCGTGTGAACAATAATTGGAACTCCTTCACAGTGAGGGCTGTCTCTGTAGGATTCCCCTCACTCCCTAAATGGTGTGTATTTATTGGAATTGGGAAAGTTCCTTCTTTTAAATCTAGGGTAGTTCAGCTGACTTGGCAGCACCATAGAGGCGCTCACAAGTTCAAATTGAGCTTCTGTCTCCCCATTGACAGTTCGCCTGATTAACCTGTTCAGAGATTATATAACTTACCGCTAAAGCAAGCAGGACTCGAAACCAGAATTTCAGGCTCAGAGCTAGGGACGCTACCACTGCACTAGATGAGTCCTTGCTTCCTCTTTGTCACAGCTAACCCCCGTGTCCCACTTGAGTGCATGATTGTCTCATAGTCACCCAAACTAACTCGGTTCATAACCCAGGTTGGCATTGCCAATGCTGTACTGAGAGTTCTATCAGAGGGCACAGGCTCCTTGGTAACTTATTAAAACAATGACACAGCTGCTGGCTCAGATAGATGGAAGGGAAGGAATTTCTAAAATAATTTGCCAACAATGACTGAATATACTTCTGGAGGCTGACTGAAACAAAGAGGATAGGATGGTTTTGAAGGCACTTGGCACACTTGCCTTTGTTGCTCAGAACTTTGCATACAGGGGTTGGAACTTCGTGCTCAGGTTGTGCCGGACGTTGATGAGGCCTCTTCTGGAGTACTGTGTGCGGCGCTGGTCACCCTGGTACAGGAAGGATATTGTTAAACTGGAGACGGGTCAGGAAAGATTTTCCAGGATGTTGTCAGGAATGGAGGGTTTGTGTTATACAGAGTAGATGGATAGGCTGGGACTTTGTTCATTGGAGAGTCGGAGGTAGGAGGTTTATAAAACCATGAGGGGAATAAGGCAAACGAAAGGTGTCTTTTCCCTGGGTTGAGAAATTTCAAGTGTAGGGGCATATATTTAAGGTGAGAGGAGAAAGATTTTAAAAAGACATGAGCGGCAAATTTTTTTTGATACAGAGTGGTCTGTGTGTGGAATGAACTTCCTGAGGAAGTGGTGGATGTGAGTACAGTTACAATGATGAAAAGACATTTAGGGAAGTACATGAATAAGAAATGGTTGTAGGAATATGGGCCAGGAGCAGGCAGGTGGGACTGGTTCACTTTGGGATTGTGGTTGCCTGGATTCGATGGACTGAAGGGTCAGTTTCCATGCTACAGGATTCTGTGACTGCAGATGCTTGTCACTGTTCCAGCTCACACTACCCACTACCCCGAGACTCACTGCCTGTTCCTGCTCACACTGTCCCCCGCCACCCGAGGCTCACTGCCTGTTCCTGCTCTCACTGTCCCCCACCCCGAGACTCACTGCCTGTTCCTGCTCACACTGTCCCCCACCCCGAGACTCACTGCCTGTTCCTGCTCTCACTGCCCCCCACCCTGAGACTCACTGCCTGTTACTGCTCTCACTGTCCCCCACCCCGAGACTCACTGCCTGTTCCTGCTCTCACTGCCCCCACCCCAAGACTCACTGCCTGTTCTGGCTCTCACTGCCCCCACCCCAAGACTCACTGCCTGTTCCTGCTCACACTGTCCCCCACCCCGAGACTCACTGCCTGTTCCTGCTCTCACTGTCCCCCGCCACCCCGAGACTCACTGCCTGTTCCTGCTCTCACTGCCCCCCGCCACCCACTGAGATCATAGAGGTTCATAGAGTCACAGAGCCATACAGCATGGAAACAGGCCCTTCGGTTCAACTTCTCCATGCTGTCCAGATAGGCTAAACTAATCTAGTCCCATTTGCCAGTATTCAGCCCATATCCCTCTAAACCCTTCCTATAGCCACCCAGATTCCTTTTAAATGTTATAATTGTACAAACCTCCACCACTTCCTTTGGCAGCTCATTCTATACACACCACCCTCTGTGTGAAAAAGTTGTCCCTGGGGTCCCTTTTAAATCTGCCCCCCTTCGCCTTAAACCTATTCCCTCCAGTTTTGGATACTCCCATCCTGGGGAAAAGACCTTGGCGATTCAGCCTATCCGTGCCCTTCATGATTTTATCAACCTCTGTAAGGTCACCCCTCAGCCCCTGATGGTTCCGGGGAAAATAGCCCCAGCCTATTCCGCCTCTCCCTGTAGCTCAAACTCTCCAACCCTGTCAACATCCTTATAGATCTTTCCTGAACCCTTTCAAATTGCACAATATCCTTCCTGTAGTATGGAGACAGAATTCCAAAAGTGGTCAAACCAATGTCCTGGACAGCCATTCCCAACTCCTACACTCAATGCGCTGTGAAATAAAGGCAAGCGTACCAGACACCTTTGTCACTATCCTATCTACTGCAACTCCAATTTCAGGGAACTACGAACCTGCTTTCCGAGGTCTCTTTGTTCCACAGTACTCCCCACGACCTTACCATTAAGTGTATAAGTCCTACTTTTACACTTAATGATTTGCCTTTCCAAAATGCAGCATCTCACCTTTATTTAAATTAAACTCCATCTTCCAAGTGCTGCCAGGCCTGCTGAGTTTTTCTAGCAATTTTGGTTTCTGCCCTTGGGCACTCAGTCAGATGATCTCAAGCCATTGGCTGCATTGGGGGCAGTGCAGAGGAGATTTACCCGTTTGATACTTGGACTGAACAGGTAGTCTAATGAGGAAAGGATAAAAAGGCTGGGCTTGTTTCTATAGGGGTTTGGAAGACTGAGGGGGTCACTTGATTGAAATTTATAAAATCCTGAATACTTTTGACCAGGTGGAAGGAGTGCTTCCTCTTGTGGTCAGTCCAGGACCAGAGAGACAGTGTTTAAAAATTATGTGTCATCCTGTCCAGAATGAGGAGAGTGTTTTTCTCTCCAAGGGTTTTATGAATTAGAAACACAATTAGTCACAGACGAGGTGGAGATGTAATTATTAAACATTTTTAAGGTGGAATTAGTTGGATTCTTTGGAGGTTATCTGGGATAGATGGGAATGTGGAATTCAAAACGCAAACCATCTCCATTAAAGCAAAATCTAAACACTGCCCCTTGACTTTCAGTAGAGTTACCAACGCTGAATCCCCCACTATCAACATCCTGGGGTTACCATTGACTAGAAACTCAACTGGACTCACCACATTAACACAGTGGCTACAAGAGCAGGTCAGAGGCTAGGAATCCTGCAGTGAATAACACACCTCCTGACTCCTCAAAGCCTGTCCACCATCTACAAGGCACAAGCCAGGAGTGTGAGGGGATACTCCCCACTTGCCTGGATGGGGGCAGCCCCAACAACACTCAAGAAGCTCAACACCATCCAGGACAAAGCAACCGCTTGATTGGCACCACATCCACAAGCATCCACTCCCTCCACCACCGACACTCAGAAGCAGCAGTGTGTACTATCTACAAGATGCACGGCAGAAATTCACCGAAGATGCTCAGACAGCACCTTCCAAACCCACGACCACTTCCATCTAGAAGGACAAGGGCAGCAGATACATGGGAACACCACCCCCTGCAGGTTCCCCTCCAAGCCACCCACCACCCTGCCTTGGAAATATATTGCCGTTCCTTCACTGTCGCTGGGTCAAAATCCTGGAATTCCCTCCCTAAGGGCATTGTGGGTCAACCCACAGCAGGAGGACCGCAGCAGTTCAGGAAGGCAGCTCAACCCCACCTTCTCAAGGGGCAATTAGGGATGGAGCAATAAATACTGGGCCCAGCCAGTGAAACCCATTTCCCACAAGTGAATAAGAAGTTCAACTGTGCTCAAATGGAATGGCAGAGCAGATCCGAACGACCAAACGGCATAATCCTGTTCCCATTTCACATTCCTGTAAGCCCCACCCCATGCCTAATCCTCACCACGTGGAAAGTGAACTGAATCTTTCAGCTCATTGATGAATCACAGGCCACTCCTTCAACCATCTCCAACGCGTTTCATAACAAAAAAGAACAACAGTATTGCCCCCTGATGAATATGCTGGCCGGTTAGCTTCAAGCCTAACAATCTTTCTCTGGAATCGTTCCCAATAGTGGTCTGGAAGCTCCTGGGATATGCTGGAGGGTTGACGCCCCTATTTATCATCCCGGGACATCACGCTACACTTTCAAACCAATGGTATGACCTCGAAAAGGGCAGAAGGTCATCAACAAGTCATGCTAGCTCTCCGTAGATGCTGACTGGCCTGTCGTGTTTTTTTTCCAGCATTGCCTGCTCTAACTTCAAATTTCCAGCATCTGCTGAGCTCACTTTTAGTGACCTTGATGTACAGTCCCCAATGGGACATGGGAAGTGCTGTAGTCAATTTGTGCATTGCAATGTCATGGGTTCACCTCCCGATATTCAGGTTTCAGTTGGCGAGGTCAATTCAGGGCTAAATATTGCTCGGGATACTCGGGAGAATGCCTCTGGTTTCCTTTGAAGCCGAGCCTTGGGGCCTGCTGTGTCCGCTGAAGTGCAGAGGGAGAACATTAGTTTGATGCTTCATCCGAAGAGAAAAGAACCTGTTGCCAAAATAAAGAGAGAGTTGCAGGCGGCTAAAGAGATGAGACACAACATGAATTTAAAGGAAAGCACAGTTTAAAAAAAAAGAAACCTGAAGGGGAAAAATGTAAAATAAAATAGCAAAAGTTGACAAAGCAAGCAGTCAGAAGGAGGGGAATGGAAAGGAAACTGCGAAATATCAAAATCAGCACAGATGGTTAGAAACAAATGAGACAGGTGTAAGATTAGACCAGGTAGGGATGGCAGTTTCCTTCCCTGACCCAGATGGGTTTTTCCAAAATTGATGATGGTTTCATGGTCTTCATTAGATTCTTATTTCCATATTTTTTATTGAATTCAAATTCCACCATCTGCTGTGGCAGGATTTGAACCCATTTTTCCAGAACATTAGAAATGTAGAAGATAGAAACAGGGGTAGGCCATTCACCCCTTCAAGCCCCCACCACTATTCAATATGATCATTATTGATTGTGCAAACTCATTATCTCACTCCCACCCTCCCATCAGTATCCCATTCCCGCCCTCTCTCCATACCCATTGATCCCTTTAGCCACCCGGGCCACATCCAGCTCCCACTTGAATATATCTGATGAATTGTCCCCAACAGCTTCCTGTGGGAGAGAATTCCACAGGTTCACAGGTCTCTGGGTGAAGGAATACTTCCTCATCTCAGCCCTGAATGGATCCCCCGTTATTCTTAGAGTGTGACCCCTGGTTCTGGACTTCCTCATTTTTTCCCTATTTAGCCCATCCAGTCCCATCAGGATTTTATATGTTTCTATGAAACTCTCCCCTGCACTGTGTAGAAGCCCAGTAAATCCAGTCTGCCCTCATTCGCCAGTCCTGAAATCGCGGGAAACAGTACGTTGAACCTTCACTGGACTCTCTCAGTAGCGAGAATGTCCTTCCTCAAACCAGGAGACCACAACTGCACACAGTACTCAAGGTGTGGCCTCACCAAGGCCCTGTATGCCTGCAGCAAGACATCCTTACTCCGATACTCAAATCATCTCGCTATGAAGACCAACAACTGGCTGAGTTTCTGCATATAGCCTCGCAATTATACCACTTGGTCATGGCCTGTCACTAACTATTTCAGTTATCAATTGAAATGCTTTAATATCCCAGGCCATGGGCCAAGTACTGGAAAATGTAATGAAAACAGATGAATGTCTGATGACTGACATCAGCATGATGGGCTGAAGGGCCTCTTTCTGTGCTGTTTTGAACCTACCCCTTTAAAACAGAACTAAAGCCCAATCCTTGGCTCTTACCAAGCAGTCCCTTGTCACAACTCCAAACCCATTTTCATTCCATAGCTGGCTCAATGGCCAAATCTGTGTGTGCTGAGGGAATCCTACCTTGGCTCACTGACACCATCAGGAATTCCCTCGCTCGCTCCCTTCCGACAGAACTTTCACTGGAATGGAACACAACCTACAAGGAGTGGGGAGGAAGGGGGCCTCAGAACTTGGACTGACCTCTTTACCCCGTTGCCAGTGAGTCCAGAAAATGGCTCCGCCGGGAGCCGTCAGCGAGTTTCCACAAGAAAACGGCATTCCACTCAGACCGAGCTACTGCTGCCAAGCAATCCCCGCCCCCTCCCCCTCTCCAAACCCTTCCTGAGTCAACAGAGACCACACCATGATATCGCTCGACTGTTCCAATGATGTTTGTGTTGGCCAGTCACTGAAGGTCACCCATTTTCCACTCAGAGAGGATCGTGGGAGGGGGAGCCAACTGCAGACTTCCAGCTGATGGCCTTGGCTGGCTCCTCAAAGATCTGTGATCAACACCACATGCAGGCTGGTTCACTCGGCTATAATCATGCTGCCATGTGCCTCAAATCCAATTGCTGTCCCATTTTCAAAAGCATTGTTGGAGCTTTTGTGGAGAACTTGCCCCACCAAGAAGAACCCAAATCTGAAGAAGGCCATTTGTACGAGCCTAGTGTGTGGGAAATCACCCACCCCCACCACCGTCCGTACTATATTTCTTAATTCTATTTATCATAAAGTCCGCATCCAACCTCCTCACTACCTGCCCTGGCAGTTCATTCGATACATCTACCACCCACCCTTGTGACCTTGTTCAATCTAATTATCTCTCACATTCATGCTGTGATATCCATGCAATATTTTGGATTCTCGTTCTATTTACCCTCTCCCTATAGCTGAAGCCTTACATCAGAGTCTAAAAGTGTTCAAAGATGCTGCTATTTTTGAGGAAGAGAGCTCCAAAGACTCACAACCTACTCTGAGACACGAGGAACAATCTTCTCATTTCTATCTGAAATTGTTGAGCCCCCGAATCTTAAAGAATGGCTTCTCGTTCTGGATACTCCCAACAGAGAAAAGATCTTGTGGCTGGTTGGCCCACCAAGCTGGCTCATTGTTCTGCAGACATTTCATTACCGTGCTGGGTAACATCGTCCATGCAGCGTCCAATGAAGCGTCGGCGTGTTTTCCTGCCTGGTTTTTAAACTCTGGGATCCTTTGAGATGGATTGCCTCACTTCTGGTTTTCCTTTGTAGTGGAGCACAGAGGAAGGATCTTTTCGCATCTACCTTGTCACTGCCCCTCAGAATCCAAAAAGTTTTAATCAACACGTTTACACTTGCAAATTCTGGAGGGTTACAAGTGAACTCATTGTCGTCTGACCCGGCTGTGGGACTGGGCTGCTCTCTTATTCAAGGCGGGGTGACAGTTAACCTCAGGTGATCAGAAGAAGGGACCTTCATGGAAACTTCAGCCAGTATGGGAATTGAGAGCCTGTGCTTTGGCATCACACTGCATCAACCAACTGAGCTAGCCAGATGATCCAAGCCTGAATGATCCAGCCTTTCCCCAGATGATGACCCAATCATTTCGGTTATTAGTCTGGTAAACCTTCTCTGAACTGCCTCCGGTACATTTACATCCTTCCTTCAATAAGATGGTGTGCACAGTATTCCAGGTGTGATCCTATCAGTGTCCTGCACAACTGAAGCACAATGTCTCAATTTTCCATTCAGTTCTCTTTTCAATAAATGATAGCACCCTGTTGGTTTTGCTGGTTGTACAAACCTTGTTTGTTCTTTTCTCTAGTTATTTCATTTTGGAGACATTATAGAAACAGGGCAGCTCGGTGGCTCAGTGATTAGCACTGCAGCCTCACAGCGCCAGGGGCCAGGCTTCGATTCCAGCCTCGGGCGACTGTCTGTGTGGAGTTTGCACATTCTCCCCGTGTCTGCGTGGGTTTCCTCCGGGTGCTCCGGTTTCCTCCCACTGTCCAAAGATGTGCAGGCAAGGTGGATTGGCCATGCTAAATTGCCCGTAGTGCTCAGGGGTGCGTGGGTTATAGGGTGTTGGGTCTGGGTGGGATGTTTCAAGGGGCGGTGTGGACTTGTTGGGCCAAAAGGCCTGTTTCCATGTTGCAGGGAATCAAATCTAATCTAAAAAAAATGAGCTCCATACAGAATGAGTATTTAGCGTCAGCTTTTACTGTGGAAAAAAAAAGACATGGAGACTAGGGGAACTCAGAAATAAATACTGATAGAGAGAGAAACCTGCAGAGGCTGGAATCCAAGGTAGACAAACAGGAGGCTGGAAGCACACAATGGGTCAGGCAGCAACAGGAGGGGAGGAGCAGTCAATGTTTTGGGTATAACCCTTCTTCAGGCCCTTTTCCTCCAGATGCTGCCTGTCTTGCTCTGTTTTTCCAACCTCCTGTTTGTCTAAATAAGTACTGATAGCTTAAAATCATGATCAGAGATAATGGGAGCTGCAGATGCTGGAGAATCCAAGATAACAAAGTGTGGAGCTGGATGAACCCAGCAGGTCAAGCAGCATCTCAGGAGCACAAAAGCTGACGTTTCGGGCCTAGACCCTTCATCAGAAAAAGGGTCTAGGCCCGAAACGTCAGCTTTTGTGCTCCTAAGATGCTGCTTGGCCTGCTGTGTCCATCCAGACACACACTTTGTTATCTTAAAATCAGTCCACATTACAGAAGGGGAAGTGCTAGGTGACTTAAAAAAAACATAAGGGTGGATAAATCTCCAGGACCCGATCAATTAAGTTAAGGAAGAAATTGCGGGCTCCCAGCAGGGATATTTGTAAGATCTATGCAGAATACACAGTTAACGGAAGGATTCTTGGCATTGTGGACCAAAAGAGGGATCTTGGGGTCCATGTCCATAGATCCCTCAAAGTTGCGACCCAAGCTGATAGGGTCGTAAAGAAGGCGTGTGGTGTGTTGGCTTTCATTGGCAGGGGAATTGAGTTTAAGAGCTGTGAGGTTCTGCTGCAGCTCTACGGTTAGACCACACTTGGGATGTTGTCTTCAGTTCTGGTCACCTCATTATGGGAAGCATGTGGGAGCTTTAGAGAAGGTGCAGAGGAGATTTATGAGGATGCTGCCTGGACTGGAAGTCAAGTCTTATGAGGAAAGATTGAGGGAGCTAGGGCTTTTTTCATTGGAATGAAGAAGGATGAGAGGTGATTTGATAGAGGTGTACAAGATGGTGAGAGGCACAGATAGAGTGCATAGTCAGACATTTTCCCAGGGCAGTAACGGCTATTATGAGGGGGAATAATTTTAAGGTGATTGGAGGAAGGTTTAGGGGAGATATAGGTATAGGTCAGAGGTAAGTTCTTTACACAGAGAGTGGTGGGTGCGTGGAATGTGCTGCTGGCAGTGGTAGTGGAGTCAGATACTTTAGAGACTTTTAAGCGACTCTTGGATAGGCACATGGAGGATAGTAAAATGTAGGGTATGCAGGATAGATTGATCTTAGTTGGAAGATAGGTCAACACAACATTGTGGGCCAAAGGGCCTGTACTGTGCTGTGCTGTACTATCTTCTGTGCTCTATCATCACAGGTGAGGCTCCAGAGGACTGGATGATGACTAATGTTGTGCTTTTATTTACAAAAGGCTGTAGGGAGAAACCTGTGAACTATTGGCCTGTGAGCCTGACATCGGCGGTGGGTAGGTTATTGGAGGGGATTCTGGGGGCAGGATTTTGAGGCGTTTGGAAAGACAAGGGCTGATTGGGGACAGTCAGCATTGCTTCATGCTTGGGAAGCTGTGTCTCACAAGTTTGACTGAGTTTTTTGAGGAAAAAAACAAAAAGACGGAGTGGTAGGCATTGTCTACATGGACTTAGTGACGCTTTGACAAGGTTTTACACAGTAGACTAATCAGTAAAGTTCAATCACATGGGATTCACAGAAAGCTTGTTCATTCAATACAAAG
Organism: Stegostoma tigrinum; assembly: GCF_030684315.1. Classification (NCBI taxonomy): domain Eukaryota; kingdom Metazoa; phylum Chordata; class Chondrichthyes; order Orectolobiformes; family Stegostomatidae; genus Stegostoma; species Stegostoma tigrinum. The sequence continues at coordinate 186,084,909 of NC_081354.1, read as the reverse complement.
TTGGTTTGACAGTAGGAGATGGAAGGTGGTGGTGGAGGGTAGCTTTTCAGAGACCTGAGGCCAGTGGTGTGCCACAAGGATTAGTGCTGGCACCACGGTTATTTGTCAGTTATATTATTGATTTGGAAGAGAATTTATGAGGCATTGTAAGTATGCAGATCATACCAAAATTGGTGATACAGTGGACAGTGAAGAAGGTATCTGAGATTTCAAAGTGATCTTGATGAATTGGGCCGATAGACTGAGAGATGGCAGATGGAGTTTAATTTGGATGGACACAAGGTGTTGCATGTTGGTTAAAAAAAATCTAGGGCTGGACTTGTCCAGTTAATGGTAGGGCCTTGGGTAGTGTTGTCGAACAGGGAGATTGAAGGATTCAGGTACGCGGTTCTTTTAAAGTTGCGTTGCATCTAGGCAGGGTGGTGATTAAGGCACTTAGCACACTTGCCTTCATAGCGCAGACCATTGGGTGTAGGAATTGGGGTGTCATATTGAGTTTGCACAGGACACTGGCGAGGCCACCCTTGGGCAACTGTGCGTACAGACCTGGTCACCCTGCTATTGGAAGGACATTATTAAATTGGAGTGGGTTCAGAAAAGATTTACCGGGACGTTGCTGGGACCAGTTACAAGTAGAGGCGGAATAGGCTCAGGGCTATTTTCCCCGCAGCAAAGGAGGCTGAGGGGTGGAGAGATTTATAAAGTCATGAGGGCCATAGATAAGGTGACTCGCAAAGGTCTTTTCCCCGAGAGTGGGGGAGTTCAAAACTTGGGGGAATATTTTTAAAATGAGAGGGGAAAGATTTAAAAGGGACCTGAGGGGTAACTTTTTCACACAGAGTGTTTGTGTGCGGAATGAGCTGCCAGTGGACGTGGTGGAGGCTGGTACATGGATTGGAAAGCTTTAGAGGGATATGAGCAAACATCAGACTAGTGATGTTTGAGAAATTTGGTTGGCATGGATGAGTTGGACCTAAGAATCTGTTTTCATGCAGTATGACTCTATGACTCTTCATATTTGCGCGCCCGGCTTCCTAAATCTTTACTCAAACGCCTCTCTTACCAAGCTGCTGCCAGGCATGAGGGGTTTCAATTGTGGCAGGTGTCTTTCAAGGCTTTCAAGACTGGGGGGGGGGGGGGGGTGGTATATTTTTAAGGTGAGAGGGGTAAGATTATAAAGGACATAAGGTGCAATTTTTTTTACACAGAGAATGAATCATGTGAGGAATGAACTGCCAGAGGTAGTGTTGGAAGTGGGTATAGTTACAACTTTTAAAAGATATTTAGAGAAGTACATGAATTGGAAATATTTGGAAGGATATGGGTGAAGGGCAAACAGGTGGGACTAGTTTAGTTTGGGATTAAGGTTGGTATGGGCTGTTTGGGCCAAAGGATCTGTTACTGTGCTGTATGACTCTCTGACTCAATGTGGAATGAGCTCTACAAAAGAACATCCTCTTAGCTATCATTCTCCTGCCTTCACCCCATAAACCTGTGCTTGCTTCCTTTTCAGGAACTGCCTAATTCCATTTTGAAAAGCTTCAGTTGTACCTACCTCCTCCACACTGTCAGGCAGCACATTCCAGATCTCAGATTCTCTCCGTACTGCTTTTGAATTCCTTTCACTATCTATCTCCTTTTAAATCCTCAACCTCAAAGCGTTGGGGGTCAATATCTTTCCCTCAATCGACATTGGAGAGAAATAATAAGACAAGTTACCTGGTTATCATCACACTGCTGTTTATGGGATCAGTCCACATCAAAATTGGCTGATGTATTCTACACAGAACATAAAACAGCACAGAACAGACCCTTTGGCCCACCATACCCACTATGGTGCCATTCTCAACTAGTCTCATCTGCCTGCACATGGTCCATACCCCTCTATTCCCTCCTGTTCATGTGTTTGTTTAAATGCCTCTTAAATGTTGTTACGGTATCTGCTTCTACCACCTCCCCTGACAGCATGTTCCAGGCAGCTACTGCACTCTGTGTAAAACACTTGCCTCAGTCATCTCCTTCAAGCTATCCAACGCTCATCTTAAACCTGAGCCACCCAACATCCAGCATTTCAATTCTGGGAAAAACAATCCACCCCCATCCTTACATCTCACAATTTTACAGAAATCTATTGCGTTGCCCTTCAGCCTCTGAAGCTCTGGCAAAAAACAATCTGAGCTTTTTGCTTTGAGTTATCAAGAACCGCAGGAGTCAGAGAGAACCAGAGGGTTGCAGTGGGAGAGAGATCCTGAGGTCTTTCCAGAGGGAACCTTATTGTTGTGACCACATGTCAACAACAGGAGCTGAGATTGTGCTGTTGACAGCAAAGAAGGTGAAGGGGATATCAAATAGGAACACAAAATATGACAGAAACCAGAAATCTCAAATAAAAACTCAAAAACAAAATTAAAAACCAGGTCAGTCAGCATCAGTGGGGGAGGGAATGTTTCAAGTTTGAGAGACATTTTGTCAAAACTATTTCAATGGAGGTACTTAAAATCCTCACTCGCTTCGCCGAAATAAATGAGGAGAAATTTCTTCCCACTGGATGCAGGGCTGTTGATCAAAGGGCAGGGATTTAAAATAATTTCCAAAGGAATGTAAAGTGAAATGAGAATGCAGTGTGGGGATGTGATCTGCGAGGTTCTGCCTGGGAATGTCATGGAAGCAGCTTTGACAATCACCTTCAACAGTACATTGGATGAAGATATGAAGGTTAAAGAAACAATGGGGCCAGGGAGGTGTCAGATCAATATCTCTGCCTGAGGGACAGCACAGCTCAACAGGCAGAATAGCCTCCATTGTCTGCTACTGCTAATGACTCAATGATTTTGATGTCTTCAAAGGGTTTCAAATGCTTAAATGTAGGCCTCTTGCAAATTAAGCTCAGTACAAAACAGCACTTCTTCTGTCAACAAAAAGCAATGAACTGTGGGTGCTGGAAATCTGAAAGGGGGAAACAGGAAAAGGTGGAGAAGGGCTTTCTCTTCCTCCAGATTTGAGAGGGCTTCAGGGCATGGTTGCTCATGGCGATGGACGGTCACAGAGAATGAAAGCAAACAACAACTTAAGGATAACAAAATGTGGAGCGGGATGAACACAGCAGGCCAAGCAGCATCTCAGGAGCACAAAAGCTGACGTTTCGGGCCTAGACCCTTACCCGAAATGTCAGCTTTTGTGCTCCTGAGATGAGAGCCGAAGCTCCAAATAAATGCCTGAGTACCATCTCAGCAGCTCAAGAGTAAAATAAACCTAAACATTGGTAAAAATACACGAGAAGCTTTTCATTTCGCATTCATCAGAATTCAGAGGCAAGGAATGGAATTAGCAGAAAGGGCGCCACTTTGTACAGAATGAGAGGAGGAGGCTGATTGGTTGGGCTATCGCTATGATGGAGACATAACCAGATCTGTAACCCATCGATCAGGCAAATCAGAATTGGTCAGAGTTTTGAGTACAGGAGTTGGGGCATCATGGGACAGCTGTATGAGACATCGGTGAGGCTACTTTCGCAGCACTGCATACAATTCTGGCCAGCCTGTGACAGGACGGATGTTTTTAAACCAGAAAGAGTGAAGAAAAGATTTACAAGGATGTGAACAAGCTTGAAGGGTTTGAATTATAAGGAGAGGCTGCGGTAGGGTAGGACCTTTCCTCACTGGAGGGGGCTGAGGGGTGACCTTATAGAGATGAATAAAATCATGAGGGGCACAGATAGGGTGAATAGCCAAGGTCTTTTTCCCAGGGTAGGGGTGTCCAAAACCAGAGGGCATGGAACAAATTGCCAGAGGAAGCTGGTACAATTACAACATTAGGAAGAGTTTAGAGGCATATGGGCCAAACACTGGCAAATGGGACAAAGATAACAAAGTGTGAAACTGGATGAACACAGCATCAATGGGACTAGTTCAGTCTGGGAAACTTGGCCAGCATGGACAAGTTGGGCCAAAGGATCTGTTTCTGTAGGACTCTATGACTATGCTGGATCTCCATGCCAATGTTGACCCAACCAATTGGCACCATCATCTCGTGATCCCTGAAAGTAACACAAGGTCAGGCCCAGCAAAAGGTGATGGGCATGGGCCCTCTTTTCAATCCCTTTTGCCATCACCTTGGCAGTTCCTGCACTCTCCATTGGGAAGTTTGTGCCTTTTTCCAGCAGCAGAGTTTGACCAGGCCTAACATGCCCCATCACCATGACAAATTGCCTATCTCAGCCTGGGGAAAGGTGGCCACCTAGCTTCAGGAACAAACTCTTAGTAACAATCGGGGATTTGTTTAACCTCATCCACATTCCCAGGAATTCCTCAACAGGGATCTGCATCTCGAGAGTAGCATGGTTTAACCTCGGATGCAGCAGCCTGCCAGGAAGGAGTCATGTACGCTGTTCACATCTTGGGGTCAACAGTTGTCTTTTTACTTAAATCATTTGATGTTTTGTGGATGAAGCAGCTGAAGTTGGTTGGGCCGAAGGCACTCCCCTGAGGAACTCCTGCAGAGATGTCCTGGAGCTGGGATGGCTGACCTCCAAAAATCATAGCCATCTTCCTAGGTACCAGTTATGACTCCAAAGAGTGGAAGGTTTTCCTCCTCGTTTCCCAAGGACTCCAAGTTTTCTCAGGATAATGATACCACACTTGGTCAAATGCAGTCTTGATTTCAAGGGCCTTCCTTCATAGAACATAGAACATAGAACAGTACAGCACAGAACAGGCCCTTCAGCCCACAATGTTGTGCCGACCATTGATCCTCATGGATGCACCCTCAAATTTCTGTGACCATATGCATGTCCAGCAGTCTCTTAAATGACCCCAATGACCTTGCTTCCACAACTGCTGCTGGCAACGCATTCCATGCTCTCACAACTCTCTGCGTAAAGAACCTGCCTCTGACATCCCCTCTATACTTTCCACCAACCAGCTTAAAACTATGACCCCTCGTGCTAGCCATTTCTGCCCTGGGAAATAGTCTCTGGCTATCGACTCTATCTATGCCTCTCATTATCTTGTATACCTCAATTAGGTCCCCTCTCCTCCTCCTTTTCTCCAATGAAAAGAGACCGAGCTCAGTCAACCTCTCTTCATAAGATAAGCCCTCCAGTCCAGGCAGCATCCTGGTAAACCTCCTCTGAACCCTCTCCAAAGCATCCACATCTTTCCTATAATAGGGCGCCCAGAACTGGACGCAGTATTCCAAGTGCGGTCTAACCAAAGTTTTATAGAGCTGCAACAAGATCTCACGACTCTTAAACTCAATCCCCCTGTTAATGAAAGCCAAAACACCATATGCTTTCTTAACAACCCTGTCCACTTGGGTGGCCATTTTAAGGGATCTATGTATCTGCACACCAAGATCCCTCTGTTCCTCCACGCTGCCAAGAATCCTATCCTTAATCCTGTACTCAGCTTTCAAATTCAACCTTCCAAAATGCATCACCTCGCATTTATCCAGGTTGAACTCCATCTGCCACCTCTCAGCCCATCTCTGCATCCTGTCAATGTCCCGCTGCAGCCTACAACAGCCCTCTACACTGTCAACGACACCTCCGACCTTTGTGTCGTCTGCAAACTTGCTGACCCATCCTTCAATTCCCTCGTCCAAGTCATTAATAAAAATTACAAACAGTAGAGGCCCAAGGACAGAGCCCTGTGGAACCCCACTCACCACTGACTTCCAGGCAGAATATTTTCCTTCTACTACCACTCGCTGTCTTCTGTTGGCCAGCCAATTCTGTATCCAAGCAGCTAAGTTCCCCTGTATCCCATTCCTCCTGACCTTCTGAATGAGCCTTCCATGGGGAACCTTATCAAATGCCTTACTGAAGTCCATATACACCACATCCACAGCTTGACCCTCATCAACCTCAATCCTCACCTCTGGTGGCAGCTCTTTCGTCCATGTTTAGATCAAAGATGTAATGATCAAAGATATAATCAATCGTAGATTCACTAGCTTTAAGGGCATTTAAATGGTCATTGGATAAACATATGGATGATAATGGAATAGTGTAGGTTAGATGGGCTTCAGTTTGGTTTCACAGGTCGGTGCAACATTGAGGGCCGAAGGGCCTGTACTGCGCTGTAATGTTCCCTGTTCTATGAGATCAGGAGCTGAGGGGCGGGACCTAAACTGAACATCGGTGAGAAGGTCATTGCAGGGTCGGTTAGCTCAGTTGGCTGGAAGGATGGAGTCAACAGCATGGGTACAATTCCAGCCCTGACTGAGGATGGACTGTCCTTCTCAATCTCCCCCCTACCCTGAGGCATGGTGGCCATCAGGTTAAACCACCTATCTCTCCCTGTATTGAGACAACCCACCCTAAAATACTGGCAAGTTTACCTCCACTGTTATAGCTGAGCAAGGATCTCTTGGCTGCACTGTTAGTGCCAGTTTCCATCACTTTGTTGATGATTGAGAGCAGACTGATGTAATGTTATTGTCATTATAAATGATCTTGAACTGTCCGACCTTTAAACTCCATCTGGTTCCCGAATGCCCTTCAGAGGAGAATATCTCCGTCCTTACCTGGTGCTGTTAACTACAGCGTCACTAATTCCTAACCCCTCACTGAGATCGTCTGGCAAGCCAATAATGGTGGTCGATTGAGTGAGGATAGCAGTCCTGAAAGAAATGAAACAAAAACTGATAGGTCAGGCTGCAGATACAAATATTGCAGCTGTACTACTTGGCAAAAGGGTCATAGAACATCGAACATAGAACAGTACAGCTCAGTACAGGCCCTTCAGCCCATGATGTTGTGCTGAACTTTTACCCTAAACCTAAGGCCTATCTAACCTCCATTCTTACCTTATACTATCATGCATATGCCTATCAAATAGCCGCTTAAATGCCCCTAATGAGGCTGACTCCACGACCCTCTCCAGCATTGCATTCCACGCCCCGACCACTCTCTGAGTAAAGAACCCAGAGCTCAGGCTCATTACACTGGAGGTAGGGGACCACCTTTCTGCAGGCTGAAGCAGGCAAACTTGTCGTGGTGATGGGGCACATTAGGGCCAGTCAGACTCTACTACTGGGAAAAGGGATGAGCTTCCCAAGATGGGAGCCCGGTACTGCCGCAGGAATATCCCTGGTCTGGGAATCCTGAAGCTGAATCTAATGCTCTGGATGCTTCAAACTGTACCACAGCAATGGGCGATATTGAAAACTCAATCAATAAGTCCAGAATTTAAAAGCTAAATGTAGGAATGCGACTATGGTTATAAAACCCCGGGCTTCCAGGAAAGAAATCTGCCGTCCTTACCTGGTCTGGCCTACATGTGACTCCAGACACACAGCAATGTGTTGGACTCTGAGTAGCCCTCTGAAATGGTGTTACAAGCCAGTCTTCCAAGGGCAATTGGCAAATGCCTGTGTCCCATGAAAGAATAAAGAGACAAGCCTCTGTTACTCTTGACTGAGCATTGCCTGGGCCCATAGCCTTTACAATGTGGAGCTGCTTGTAGATTGAATTACAGTGAAAAGTTCATAGTCGTCCAATTGCAGCACCGTATTAGGTACAAAGGTAAAAACTGAAAGAACTGTGGATGCTGTAACCCAGGAACAGGGTGGCACGGTGGCTCAGTAGTTAACAGTGCGGCAGCACAGCGCCAGGGAGCTGGGTTCAATTCCAACCTCGGCCGACTGTCTCTGTGCGGAGTTTAAACGTTCTCCCCGTGTCTGTGCGGCTTTCCTCCGCGCACTCCGGTTTCCTCCCACATTCCATAGATGAGCAAGTTAGGGTGGATAGGCCGTGCTAAATTGCCCCTAGTGTTCAGGGATGTGTACGTTAGGTGGGTTGTAGAGGAATGGGCCTGGGTGGGATGCTCTGTGGGTCACTGTGGACTTGTAGGGCCGAAGGGCCTGTTTCCGCACTGTAGGGATTCTGTGATCTTAAAGACAGCAGCTGCTGGGAAAGCTCAGCAGGTCTGGCAGCATCTGTAAAGGAGAAAATAGAGTTAACATTTCGGGTCCAGTGACCCCCTCCTCCAAACAGCCCTGAGGGAATGATCACTGGACCTGAAATGCTGACTCTGATTTTTTTTCTTCACAGATGCTGTCAGACCTGCTGAGCTTTTCCAGCAAATTATGTTTTTGTTTCTTAGGTGCATAGGTGCCTGGTACAGATACTCAAGTTCAAATTCTTAGGAAGCAAAAAGAAAAATTAGAAAAGTGAAGAAAGGAACAGCTCAGCATTATAGGTCGTAGGAATAAATTAACAAAACAAAGCAAAAGGTTCGGAATATCAGTCTCTCTGGTCAAGTCTATGCCAGCTCCTCACCTCAACGGAGACCCCCACTGCCTCACTGCTATCGGCCTGGACCCACCAACCTAGGGCTTGGCCCACTTCAGGTGCCATCTCTTGGTCATTGGGCCCACATTGCCAACAACCCACACTCCCCCAGTAACCAAGAGCCCGCGGCCGCACCTGCCAACCAGGCCCCTGCTGGGCCACAAGTCCTCATTTCAGCTGCTGACGTCACCTTGCCAGTGCTGCCATCTCGAAGAGTTTGCTGCAGCTGGTGGCACTGACCCTGAGGGCTGGAGGAGTGTCACTGCCGCAGGCCCCGGACACCGGGGAAACGTCCTCACTGCCACTGCTACAGGACCCGGACACGGGGAGAACGTCCTCACTGTCATTGCTGCAGGCCCCGGACGTGGGGAGAACGGTCTCACTGTCACTGCTGCAGGCCCTGGACACCGGGAGAACGTCCTCACTGTCGCTGCTACAGGCCCCGGACACCGGGAGAACGGCCTCACTGTCACTGCTGCAGGCCCCGGACACCGGGGGAACGTCCTCACTGTCACTGCTGCAGGCCCCGGACACCGGGGGAACGACCTCACTGTCACTGCTACAGGCCCCGGACACCGGGGGAACAGCCTCACTGTCACTGCTACAGGCCCCGGACACCAGGGGAACAGCCTCACTGTCGCTGCTACAGGCCCCGGACACCAGGGGAACAGCCTCGCTGCCGCAGGCCCTGGACACCGGGGGAAGAGCCTCACTGTCACTGTTGCAGGCCCCGAACGCCAGGAGACTGTATTCACTTCTTATTGCTGGGAAATGCCTTGTCCATCATTCCGCATGTGGCCAGGCGTCGCTGCTGCTCAACCTGGCACAAAAAAGGAAGACAAGAAAGAGACCAAGAGAAAAAGAAGGTAAACTGAAAGAAGAGCGCAGAAGCAAGAGTAAGACAAAGACAGAAAGCAGAAGGGAACAGGTGGGCCCCAGGCAACCACGTTTCTCTGCCACCTACTTGTACCAGATTTCGGTAACACACAGAGTGAATCGAATTAGCTAAAGGCCAATCTGCGATTGTGGAGAAGGCTGGGACGGATCATCTGTTTGTCAGTTCTGGTTGGAGATTGCTGTGAATGCTTCAGCCTAATGTGCTGGATGACCCTATAACTGGGGATACCTGTGGAGCCTCCTCCTCCAGTCAGCTGTTTAACTGTACTGCCTTTCCTCAGGGAGCACCTTCATGAGCACCATCACTCCACTGTGTTCCCCCTGTTAGCTGCCTCGGTTCCTCGCAACGACAGCCTTTTGCTCGAGAGAAAGAAGCTTATTCACTCTAATGGGCTCGAACATGCCCGAGGTAGTGACAGCTGCCTGGTACAAACACAAACCTTTATTCTTCTCTTTTTCCTGTCCTTGAAGGTCTCTCACTGGCAAACCATAGGCCAGAAATAAACAGAGATAATGGGAACTGCAGATGCTGGAGAATTCCAAGATAATAAAATGTGAGGCTGGATGAACACAGCAGGCCAAGCAGCATCTCAGGAGCACTCCTGAGATGCTGCTTGGCCTGCTGTGTTCATCCAGCCTCACATTTTATTAGCCAGAAATAAACAGTTGCTGGTGACGACATGAGGGAAGAAAAGATGGATTTCTGTACATTAAAACACAATCTCTGAGCGGTTTCCCATAACGCAATGTTACCTTTGGACTGTTGCCAAGGGTTGAAGTCTATGGAAACCAGACTTGGCTGCCGTATACGGCAACAGACACAGGATACCCGTTCACCATTTCATGTCAACGTCGACAAGGGAACCCTGCTGATCTTAAACTTGCTCTTGTGTTTGAGGAAGAGAAAAGCTCGGGATGTTTGCAACTTGACATCAGGCGCTTGAGAGTGAGGCCTTACAGAAAGGCTTCAGGTTCTTGGCAGGATCTGATTCTACAGAGGCTGTTTTTGGCTAACATACACGATGCTCATGAGTCTATGACTCAGGACTCACGTCCAAGATGCTTTGAAGGGCAACCAGCTCTGTCCGACTCTGGGGAGATGATGGAGGTTTAGGGTTAGGGTTAATTGGTCCAGGGAGGGCGCGGGGGGGAGATGCATCAAGCAATCTTCCCCTCACGACTTGTCCTTTTCATTCGAGTTTTCTTACTCATTGATAAATGTCTGTACGTGGCTTGGATATTGTTCTTGGACAGGAGCTGAGAAGATTTATTCCATTAAGCATGTCGAGCAGAGTCAGTGGGGGAAAGCTTTGAGGTGGGGAGGAGGAGTAAGGGGAAATAAAGTCTGAGGCTGAGCCAGATCGCTCACAACCTCAGCACTCGATGACTTTCAGCTGGGATTCTGACACCAGGTCCTTCTCATCACTAAGGAAGGCTACCATGAATCCGCATGATATCACCCACCGTCCTGCCTCAGCTCATCTGCTGCTGGAAGTCTCCTCCTTGCCTTTGCGACTCTGACAGTTCTAATGATCTCCCAAACGAACACCAAGAGTCCATCCAAAATGTTGGCTCCCTGTCCTAACTCATATCAGGTCCCTCCCTCCCTGGGGTCCAGTGATGCTTGTTTAGCTCAGTGGGATGGATGGCCATGTTGGTGATGGAATGCAATGCCAACAGCTTGGGTTCAAGTCCTGTACCAGCTGGGGTTACCATGAAGGGCTCTCCTTCCCAACCTCTCCCTAGGAATGGTGATGTATTTCCAGGATGGTGAGTGGAACTCTGGAACTTCGAGGTGATGGCATTCCAATGTATCTGCTGCCCTTGTCCTTCTAGATTCAGGCAAGGATGAGGGTGACAGTGTCCTTGACTGGAAACCCAGGCTAGAAAATTTCAAATGTAATGAATTTTAAAATTCTTGCATTGAAAGCAAGTGTCAGTGACAGCAGCCATGACATAGAACATAGAACATAGAACAGTACAGCACAGAACAGGCCCTTCAGCCCACAATGTTGTGCCGACCATTGATCCTCATGTATGCGCCCTCAAATTTCTATATACAGACTTATATTAATGGTTTGAGTCTAATAAATCCAGTGACTTAAGCTCCTTTAACTTTTTAAAAAATACTTCTGCAAAAATTTTACTTTTGGTGCCTGCCATATTTGACTTTTACTTCCTTGTGACAAGAGGGCTTGCAAATCCTGATTCCAAACTTCAAGTGATTTGGTGCAATGAAGTAAAATAATTGTCAGTTTCTGATTTACTGTAAGCAGCTGCTGCCTAAAGCATCTTTGACAAACATTTACAGCAGACATTTTGCATTTGGTGATCATGCACAAGATAAAATGTGTAAACAAAAATAAGTGTTAAGACATCTTTAACAAGTGGGCAGGCAATGGGACATCACCTAAATGCAACAGCAGCTGTGAGTCAGGTCTACGATGGCCACAGAGAATGGGAGGATACATTTGAAAAATGGACTCGGCCACTCAGACCACTTTGCTCCATCAAATACTGCGGTCTCTCTCTATTCAAGTGCAGGGCACCACGGTGGCTCAGTGGTTAGCACTGCTGCCTCACAGTACCAGGGACCTGGGTTCGATTCCACCCTCAGGCGGCTGTCTGTATGGAGTCTGCACATTTCTCCCTGTGTCTGCGTGGGTTTCCCTCCCACAGTCTAAAGGTGTGCAGGTTAGGGCGGAACTGGCCATGGGAAATTTGCCATAGTGTCCAAGGATGTATAGACTAGTTGTGTTTGCCATGGGTAATAGAACATAGAACATAGAACAGTACAGCACAGAACAGGCCCTTCAGCCCACAATGTTGTGCCGACCATTGATCCTCATGTATGCACCCTCAAATTTCTGTGACCATATACATGTCCAGCAGTCTCTTAAATGACCCCAATGACCTTGCTTCCACAACTGCTGCTGGCAACGCATTCCATGCTCTCACAACTCTCTGTGTAAAGAACCCGCCTCTGACATCCCCTCTATACTTTCCACCAACCAGCTTAAATCTATGACCCCTCGTGTTAGCCATTTCTGCCCAGGGAAGTAGTCTCTGGCTATCAACTCTATCTATGCCTCTCATTATCTTGTATACCTCAATTAGGTCCCCTGTCCTCCTCCTTTTCTCCAATGAAAAAAGTCCCAGCTCAGTCAACCTCTCTTCATAAGATAAGCCCTCCAGTCCAGGCAGCATCCTGGTAAACCTCCTCTGAACCCTCTCCAAAGCATCCACATCTTTCCTATAATAGGGCGCCCAGAACTGGACGCAGTATTCCAAGTGCGGTCTAACCAAAGTTTTATAGAGCTGCAACAAGATCTCACGACTCTTAAACTCAATCCCCCTGTTACTGAAAGCCAAAATGCATGGGTAATGCATGGTTTCAGGGATAGGGTTGGGATGGGATGGTCTTTGGAGGATCAGTGTGGACTCAATGGGCCAAATGGCCTGTTCCCACACTGTGGGATTCTACGAAGTATTGTACTGCCTTTCTATCCTTCCTGCCACAGCAGGCAAGCTCATGTTATCCCAGTGTATTCTCCATTTCCAAATCTTATTCCCACTCCCTAAAACCTCTCAACATCCTTCTAAACACATCGCCTCCTCTTGACAACTTACTTTCCAACCTCTGCCAGTGTTATTGGCAAATTTAGCTCCAATGCCGTTAGCCCGAGCCATTGATACAGATTGCAAACAGCTGCAGCTCCATCGCCGATCCCCATGGCACTCCACCGTTAAACTGTTTGAAAAGTGTGCCACAGTCTACCACCAAGTACCAGCTCCTTGACAGGCACAGCACACAGCAGACAAAAGCGAACCAACCCAAAATCAGTCTCCTGGGGGTTGGAACAGATCCAAAACTAAAGTGGAACACTACCAGTACCGAAAATGCACAGGAGCCGATCAGTGTTTAGGAATCCTGTAGTGAGGAACTCACCTCCTGACTCCCCAGAGCCTCTCCAGCATCTACAAGGCACAAGTCAGGAGTGTGATGGAATACTCCCCACTTGCCCTGGATGGGGGCAGCCCCAACAATGCTGAAAAAGCTAGACATTTCCTCAAGGCAATTAAGAACGGGCAATTCATTCTGGTCTTGCTAGACATCTGGGTGAATAAGGAGAAAAAAAAATCCTTGATGACTGGTTCTTCTTGACCATGGGATGACATTGATTCATGTTATTTGGAAACAAAAGAATCTGTTATCGCGATCGGGGTTTCATATTGTGGCTCACATTACTGAACAGTAGGTCACAGAGCTGTGTTAGAGTCGGATGGTTAGGAATTGGATCAAGTTCGACAAAGCAGAGCCAATAACAATGCAGGAAAATAACTTGCAACACCGTGGGGAGAACTTAAAAACGCAAAAAAAAAATCTTTGACACTAAACTCCAGGGGGAGGGAACAAAGGAATCAGAAATCAATCTGATTGATAAAAGAGCTGACTCCACAGTCTATTGCCTGCGATTCATCTCGCAGTGCCCTAGGATTTTCCTTTAGCGTTTTCTTCCTGGATCACCGGACAGGTCCTCACCATCCTCTGGAGTTCTATGATTTACCCATTCCCTGTGCCTCATGGACTTGCTCTGGTTGGCCCTTTCCTCTGGCAGGGCCACCTCCAGCGACTCTACAGCCAATCACTTCTCTTGCTGCAGCTATTATTTTGGTTAGGTTTGTATCAGAGATAGTCGGAGCTGCAGATGCTGGAGAATCTGTGATAACAAGGTGTAGAGGAGCAGGAAAGCTGACGTTTCGCGCCTAGACCCACTTTCTGATGAAGGGTCTAGGCCCGAAACGTCAGCCTTCCTGCTCCGAAGATGCTGGTTGGCCTGCTGTGTTCATCCAGCTCTACGTCTTGTTATTTTAGGCTGGTTAGATGAGCTGAGCAATGGTAAGTGGATTTAACCCTGAAGATTGTGAGGTGATGCATTTGAGGAGGGCTACCAAGGCAAGACTGTGCACCCTGGCTGTCTAAGAAACCCCAGGAAGTACAGAGGATCAGCGGCCCCTTTGAGGTGCAATTCCATATAGCCTTAAAAGCAGTGGGACAGATAAATAATGGAGTTAGGAAAGCTTATGTTGTACATGCCTTTATTAGTCAAGTAATTGAATACAAGGTGATACTGGAATGTTAGTTAGGTCACAGCTGGAGTACTGTGCACAGTTCTGGTCATTACACCATAGGAAGGATGTGACTGCGCTGGAGAAGGTGCAGAGAGATTCACCAGGATAGATAGATTCTTGATCAGTTGGGGAACCGACGGTTACAGGGTTAATGAAGGAAAATGGATGTGAGGAATGTTGGATCAGCCATGATCCTATTGAATGGCAGAGCGGGCCGGAGGGCCAGACAGCCTACCCCTGTTCCCATTTCTTATGGGCTTATGGGATGTTACTTGGGCCAGAGTGATGCAACTATGAAGATATACCAGATAGGCTGAGATGGCCTCTCTTCAGGAAGGCTGAGGGGGGAGGGATCTGATTGAGGGGTGGAACATTCGGAGCAGTGCAGACAGGAGAAACCTTTTCATTTAGTCAACAGGTCGATAACCAAGGCAGACAGTGGTAAGGGTGTGGAACGCCCTTCCTGCCAATGTAATTAACTCAGCCACATTAGGAGCATTTAAACAGTCCATGGATAGGCATATAGATAATGATGGGATAGTGTAGGGGCATGGGCTTAGATTAGTTCACAGGTTAGCGCAACATCGAGGGTCGAAGGGCTTTTTGTGCGCTGTATTGTTCTACGTTCTCTGTTCTATAGGTTTAAGGTCAAGGACAACAGGTTTGGAAGAAACTTAAAGAAGATTTCACCCAGAGGGTGGTGGGGATCTGAAAATCACTAGCTGAGTGGTCAGTTTCCACGATGTAGGAATTCTGCGATTCTATGATGTGGGGATTTGGGAGTTCTGGTGCATGAATTACAAAGCGCTGGTGCGGGTAATAGGGAAGGCAAATGGAGTGTTGACTTTTATATCAAAGGGAATGGTGCATGGAAGTAGGGAGGTCCTCTAAAAACTGTACAAGGCTCTAGTAAGGCAACAGCGGGAATTCTATGAAAGGTGTTGGATCCCTTATCTAGTGGGAAGAAACTGGTACTGGAGGCAGCCCAGAAAAGGCTCACCAAGTTAACACCAGGTATGGAGAGACTATCTTCTGAGGATAGGTTGAGTAGATTGGGCTTGTACTCAATGGAATTTAGAAGAACGAGAGGTGACCTTACTGAAACATACAAGATTCATAGGAGGCTTGACAGGGTGGATGTAGAAAGGTTGTTTCCATTTGTGAGACAGCCCAGGGCTAGAGGGTACGATCTCAGAGTAAGGAGTCACACATTTAAAGACAGGAATGAGGAAGATTTTGTTTTCTCTCAGAGGGGAGTGAATCTGTAATTTTTTTTCGGACAGAATCATTTAATATATTCAAGGCTGAGATAAATGGATTTTAGTTAATGAGGGAACCAAGGATTATGGGGGAAAGGCACAAAAGGGGAGCTGTGGATGATCAGATCTCATTGAATGGCAGAGCAGACTGGAAGGACTGAATGGCCTACTTCTGCTCCCATGGTCTTAAATGGAGAAGCGGTGGTGTAGGGATAGTGTGAAGAGAGTTACTGTTTTGAATCTCCCAGTTGAAGAGACAGAGTTGCTGCTGATATCTTGCCTCCGCTGGGTGGGAGATACTGAGTTGGGGCTCTCTCTGCCCTTTCATGGTTAGTTAGCAAGGTACTTTACACGATAAGTAATTCCCCAGAACGGAGATCAGCAGGGGGTGTGCAGACTACAGGATCTGTCAGCCTTGACAGCGAGGTCTGTTATTGTAACAGCTGGGGAGTCAGCAGCTCTGACAGAGAAAGAGAGTAAAATTGATGTCCCTCTGTAACCCCAGGGGAGCAGTAACTGACAGAGTGATGTCAGGATCTGTTTGTATTGAAGTTCAAGATCAGGCCACAGTGCAAAAGGTAAGGTTCTAGGTGTCTGGGGGAATGTAAAGGCAAGACGAAGGGAGCTGAGCAAAGCAACAGCAATGTTGAGCACCTGTAAACCACTGTGCCCGTCCAGACTCACATCAGCTGAAGTGACGCAATCACTCTCACACAAACACCCAAAACAAAAGTACGTTCAGGCTGGAACATCAAACCAGAAAAGCAGGCTAATGTCTTCTGAGATTGTCTGTCTCATTTTCCACACAAGCCTGTGGTCTCTGACCAGCACCTTCACTCCTGCCTGGCACTGCCGTACGCTCATGCCACCTAACATCGTGCTCAGGCTGATGCCCCATGACGGAATGCCACATTGTCAGAGGCGCTGGCTTTTCAATGCGATATTAAACAGAGGGCCCTCTCCAGTCGAGGTAACTGACTCCAACATCAAGGGAACAAAAACAGAAGTTGCTGGAAAAAACTCAGCAGGCTCGGCAGCATCTGTGAAGGAGAGAACATTTCAGGTCCAGTGTCCCTTCTTCAGAGTACAGAAGGAAGGGAGCCATCCCTGCTACTCCATCAACCTGCACCCCTCCACTGTCATTGCTGAGAGGCAGATCATCTTGTCATTATCATGTCATCTTTCTTCTGTTTTTTTTTCTGCGGGATCCTGCTGTGCACCAGTTCGCTGCTGTGCTTGCTATATGGCAGCTGGTGGTTACACTCCAGCAAAGGGCTCCCTTCTGTGAGAAGAGATTTGGGATGTTCAGAGGTCACAGGGTTAGCGGGTTAAACTCGGGGACCACATTCAGGTGCCTGAAAGTTTTGCAGTTGAGTGGGGAGCAGGGCATGCGCAGTGATAGGCTGTCACTGCAGATTCAGCAAGGAGCATAAGCTAAGGAGATGTAAATGTTCTAGAAATTTAGAAGCACTACACTCTTCCTCATTGTTTGTATGGGTAACTCAATGGTAGCCCATCTGTAGGAAGGACAGGGTTTGGAAAAGTTTTACAAGGATGTTGCCAGGGTTGGAGGGTTTGAGCTACAGGGGGAGGCTAGATAGGCTGGGGCTATTTTCCCTGGAGCGTGGGAGGTTGAGGGGTGACCTCATTGATGTCTACAAAACCATAAGGGTTAAAGATAATGTGAATGGCAAAGGTGTTTTCTGCAGGGTAGGGAATGAGCTGCCAGAGGAAATGGTAGTTGTGTGTATAATTACAACATTTAGATTAGATTCCCTACAGTGTGGAAACAAGCCCTTTGGCCCAACAAGTCCACACCGCCCCTTGGAGCATCCTACCCAGACCTGTCCCCCTGTAACCCACACACCCCTGAACACTACGGGCAATTTAACATGGCCAATCCATCTAGCCTGCACATCTTTGGACTGTGGGAGGAAACTGGAGCACCCGCAGGAAACCCACGCAGACACGGGGAGAATGTGCAAACTCCGCACAGACAGTTGCCCGAGGCTGGAATCAAACCTGCACCCTAAAAGGCATTTGGATGAAGACATGAATAGGAAAGGTTTAGAGGGATATGGGCCAGACACTGGCAAGTGGGGCTAATTTAATTTGGGAACCTGGTCAGCATGGATGAGTTGGACTGAAGGGCCTGTTTCCATGCTGTACGAGCCTATGATTCTGTCCCTGTTTGTGGGTAGCTAAAGTGAGCATTATTGTATGATACACTCTCTTCTGTTAACCTTTGGACTTGTCAGTATCTAACAGCAACCTCACATATTCTTGCTGTTAGAGATGGGAGGATTCATCATTGATGAAAAGGTGAGGGGTCGGGCTTCCCTATAATTTGGAAAAACGTGGAATTAGATTCTCAAAAGAACATCGAGTAAGCAATTCTTTGGGCTCCGAAAGGTTGGTTGGACATGCACAGAAAGAGGCATTCTCCACTCACTATTGAGCCTTGTGGTCCTCTCTGTGTTACACTTGCCCCGTTAACCACAAACAAGATGTAAAAATGACTGCTGCTGCTTCTGCTGCCAAACTCTGCATTCCAGCCCGCACTGTAATTAAAGGTTTCCTTCTGACACTGTAGATATGCAGCACGATCCAAGGGGGACGCAATAAATTTATTCCCCACTTTACAGTCACAGCGCTTGCCCTGCTTAGAAATGCGTTGTAAGTGCTTTTAACATGGGAAAGCGCTGGTGTGGTCTTAAAATCACTGGCCCAGCATCTCAGCTTAACGTTTTGGGATTTGGGTTCGAAGCCCCCGATGGTTAAATGTGAATTTAACAAAATTCCGGGATTAACCAGGAGGTAAGCGAGCCTGAAGGTGACCATACAACCACTCTCTGAGCGTCCGTCTGTTTCACTAGTGCCTTTTGAGGGGGGCAGCTGCATCTTTTCTGGCCCATGTGTAGCCCCACACCTATAGGAGCGTGAAGGGCTCTTGAGGACCCGTTGAAATGGCCCAATATTTCACTCAGTACAAGCTGAAATAAATGCTGACTCAACCAGCGGTGCCCACATCCCAAGAAAGAATTCACCTCTCAAACAAAAAAAGCAGCTCAGAGGCGAGGAATTCTGCAATGAATTATTCAGCGCCGCAAATTTGCCACCTGGAAACTGCAGGAGCAGCACCTTATGTTCCGCCTTGGAACTCTAGAACCCAACACACTCAATGTGGACTTTATGAGCTTCAAACTCTCCCCACCCCTGACCTCATCCCAAGACCAGCTCCCACACTCATCCCTGCCTCCTTGACCTATCCATTGTCTCCCCCACCTATCCCTTCCTCCCACCTCACTGACCAATCCCCACCACTGCCTACTTGCACCACTTCTACTAGATTCATCCCCACGTCCTTGACCTGTCCGTCTTCTCTCCCACTAGTCCGCACCATATCGCTATTTATTTCAGAGTCCCCTCTCCTTCTTCCATTTCTGAAGGAACATCCCGACCCAAAACATCAGCTTTCCTGCTCCTCTGATGCTGCCTGGCCTGCTGTGCTCTTCCAGCTCCACACTGTGTTATCCCCAAACTCAAGTCGGGAGTGTGATGGAATACTCCCCACTTGCCTGGATGGGGGCAGCCCCAACAACACTCAAGAAGCTCGACACCATCCAGGATAAAGCAGCCGCTTGATTGGCACCACATCCACAAGCATCCACTCCCTCCACCACTGACGCTCGGTAGCAGCAGTGTCTACTATCTACAAGATGCACTGCGGATATTCACCAAAGATCCTCGGGCAGCACCTTCCAAACCCACGACCACTTCCATCTAGAAGGACAAGGGCAGCAGATACATGGGAACACCAACCCCTCCAAGATCCCCTTCAAGCCACTCACCATCCTGACTTGGAAATATATCGCCGTTCCTTCACTGTCGCTGGGTCAAAATCCTGGCATTCCCTCCCTGATAGCATTGTGGGTCAACCCACAGCACATGGGCTGTGGAGGTTCAGGGAGACAGCTCACCCCCACCTTCTCAAAGACCATTAACTGTAGCCTTACCAACATTGCTCACATCCTAAGAATGAATAAATTGAAAGAGGGTCAAAGAAAGGGCAGTTTTGTGGAGGGATACGCATGTAAAGGGATGGAAGTATGGAGAAATAGTATATGGAGAGACATATTGGCCCAAAGCAGACAGACAAGTCATTAAAAGTAGAGATATAAGTTGTCTTTAGGGTAGAACCCATTAGCTGCTGTGACCTGAGATAACAAGGTGTTGAGCTGGATGAACTCAGCAGGCTAAGCAGCATCAGAGGAGCAGGAAGGCTGACATTTCGAGCCTAGACCCTTCTTCAGAAAAAAATCTGATCTGATGCTTGTATCATTCACATAATTGTATGCAAAGAGTTCCCACGGCAACTTCTGAGATTTATACATCTCCACCACCCCCCACCCCCCACCCCAGGTGCTGCCACTGCATATTGGGCCATTTCTGAGTAAATTCTCCTCCTCTACCTCTGCTAGTAAATAAAACCTTCGCTCTTTGGCAAATGCTTCCTCTTCTGGGGAGGTAGAAGTGGGGAGAGAGAAAAACACTTTCAAACCTGTCGCCGAACAATACACAGGAATTAAATCGCTCTCCTTGGAGGGCAATCTGTGCTGAAGCAACCGTGTGTGAAAAAACTCTCTGCGTTTCTTACAACTCTTTTACAATTAATTAACAGAGCAGAATTGATTAAGTGCAGATGATGAGGAGCAGCTTATACTATTTAATAAGGAGACTTAATGACATTTGCTGGAATCTGGCATTTCTAACCAACAACTTGCTCACACAAGAAGGCACCTATTTGATGTTAATGCATACCTTGTCAGCTTCTGCCTGGTCGCCTCATGCTGTAATAAAGGCCCAGCAGCATGACAGGTTTCTGCAGTCACTGGTCCAGGTTCAGGAGGCCGATGTCCAGCACTACATTTGAGCTGAATTGGTTTGGCTAAAATCTTCAACTCTCCGGAAGCTGAACTCTTCCGCCGCCTGCTGTATATTTCCATCGTTATTTTGGCTTTGTTTGTACATGGGATGTGAGTGCTGTTTGGAAAGCTTTGCCTTTGTTGTGTGTCCCTAACTGCCATTAAACCCAGGGCCTTGGCAGGTACAGTTCATTTGAGTGGGTCGAGAGTCACATCTAGGCCATATCAAGTAAGGATGGCAGATTTGTCTCCCTGAAGGGCAGCAGTGAACAATTGACAGCGTTGGGGTGGTGGCTCAGTGGTTAGCACTGCTGCCTCACAGTGGCAGGGACCCAGGTTCGAGCCCAGCCTCGGGCAACTCTCTGTGTAGAGTTTGCACCTCCTCCCCGCGTCTGCATGGGTTTCCACCCACAGTCCAAAGATGTGCAGGTTTGGTCATGGTAGATTATTTGTAGTGGACAAGGGATGTGTGGGCATGGTCAATCCATCTAAGCTGTGTATCTTTAGAAAGTGGGAGGAAACCAGAGCACTAGGGGGGGACCACACAGACTCAGGGAGAATGTGTGAACTTCACACAGAAGTTGCCTGAGAGTGGGGTTGAACTCATGTCCATGGTGCTGCAATGCCCCTTGTTGTGTTGTTATGCTTTATCTCTAAGGGTCATGAAAACTAGTCAACTTCCACTTTTCCCTTAGCCTCATGATAGGCTACTCACCGTGGGATATTTCCCATATCTCAGGGGACGGTGTGGGCAATAACCTACAACACTGTTTCCACGGCTAGATTAGGGTTCAGGTAGTTTGGCCTGCTGCACAAGCTGGTGAGGGAAATGAGTTCAGTTCCTGCACCAGCTGAGGTCAATTTGAAGGTCCAATGTTCTCCAACTTTTGTCTGGCCTGAGGATGTGTGACCCTCAGGTTCAACTCAGCCCCAGTTATCTACGTCTGATGAGAGGGCAGTCTGATCAAACCGTGATGACTTTACTTATAGATTGGCGACATTCAGGTCATTGTGTTAAGGGGGCGGCAAGCTGAGAAGAGATCTGGAAGAAGGTTTCAAGATGCAGAAACTTGAACACATGCACCAACAGGATCGAGAGCAGCTTCTTCCTTGCCATTATTAGACTGACGAATGGATTCTCAATGTGGACTTTCACTCCCAGCCTCAGTGTAGACTCTCAGTCCCAGCCTCAGTGTGGGCTTGAACTCCCAGCCTCAGCGCAGGCTCAAACTCCCGGCCTCAGCGCAGGCTCAATCTCCCAGTCTCAGTGTGGGCTCGAACTCCCGGCCTCAGCACGGGCTTGAACTCCCAGCCTCAGCGCAGGCTCGAACTCCCGGCCTCAGCGCAGGCTCGATCTCCCAGTCTCATTGTGGGCTCGAACTCCCGGCCTCAGCGTGGGCTCGAACTCCTGGCCTCAAGGTGAAGCCTTACATAGTCTGAATTGGAGGGACTATTGACATGAACTCTTATTTCTCTAATTTTCTAATTCATTGGTGGAATTTTCAGTTCTTTATTTTTCTAATTCTTTTTCCCTAACAATTTGTACTTAGCAACCTGTACCGAGGTATCTTTGTACGTAAGTTGGTGCCTTCAACTTAAACTGATGAAAGTACATGTGACAATAAAGCTAATTAAACAGTCCTTGGATAAGCATATGGATAATGATGGGATAGTGTAGGGGGAGGGGCTTAGATTAGTTCACAGGTCGGCACAACATCGAGGGCCGAAGGGCCTGTTCTGCGCTGTATTGTTCTACGTTCTATGTTCTCTGTTCTCTATTATATGTTCTATGTTCTCTGTTCTCTGCTCTGTGTTCTCTGTTCTATGTTCTCTGTTCTCTGTCTATGTTCTATGTTCTCTGTTCTATGTTCTCTGTTCTCTGTTCTATGTTCTCTGTTCTATGTTCTCTGTTCTCTGTTCTATGTTCTCTGTTCTATGTTCTATGTTCTATGTTCTCTGTTCTATGTCCTATGTTCTCTGTTCTACGTTTTCTGTTCTATGTTCTCTGTTCTCTGTTCTCTGTTCTATGTTCTCTGTTCTCTGTTCTATGTTCTATGTTCTAATTCTAATCTCTGGGTTTGACTAGGTGGGTACAGACAAGGTGATTCCTCTTTTGGGCCAGGCCAGAATTAAGAATCTCCGTTTTTAACAAAAAACAGAAATTCCTGGGAAAACTCAGCAAATCTGACAGCACCTGTGGACTGAAAGCAGAGTTAACGTGTTGGGACCAGTGACCCTTCCTCAGAGCACGTCCGTAGACGTTGTCAGTTTCCCCTGCAATTTCCGTCTTGTTTCTGATTTCCAGTGTCCCCAGTTCTTTGATTTTATGGTTGAGCTCAGTTTTAAAGTTGGCTGTCACCTTGACAGACAGATATGAGAGATTTTTTTTTACATTCTCAGAAGATTGAAGAGTTTGGAAGTCTCTGCCTGAGGAGGTGGTGGAGGTGGTGATATTGATGATGCTTAAGATGCACTGCAGCCTCACAGCCAGGGACCTGGGTTCGATTCCACCCTCGGGCGACTGTCTGTGTGGAGTTTGCACATTCTCCCCTTGTCCGTGTGGGTTTCCTCTGGGTGCTCCGGTTTCCTCCCACAGCCCAAAGATGTGCAGGTTAGGGTGGAATGGCCATGCTGCATTGCCCCATAGTGCCCGGGGATGCAGAAGTTGGTTAAATTGGCCGTGGGAAATGCAGGGTTACGGGGATGGGGTAGGGAGGTGGGTCTGGGTGGGGTGCTCTTCAGAGGGGGGGATTCGATGGGCTGAGTGGCCTGCTTCCACACTGTAGGATAGTAAAATCTAGAATTTAAAACTGGCCTCAGTCATGGTGAATGCAACAATTATCTTCAACTGATCCAAAAACCCATCTGAGTTTGAGTTTAAATGTTTAAAAGACATTTGGATAAGTACATGAATAGGGGAGTTCTGGAGGGATATGGACCAGGAATAGGCAGGTGGGATTAAATTTGAGACTATGTTTGGCACGGACTTAGAACATAGAACATAGAACAGTACAGCACAGAACAGGCCCTTCAGCCCACAATGTTGTGCCGACCATTGATCCTCATGTATGCACCCTCAAATTTCTGTGACCATATACATGTCCAGCAGTCTCTTAAATGACCCCAATGACCTAGCTTCCACAACTGCTGCTGGCAACGCATTCCATGCTCTCACAACTCTCTGCGTAAAGAACCTGCCTCTGACATCCCCTCTATACTTTCCACCAACCAGCTTAAAACTATGACCCCTCGTGCTAGCCATTTCTGCCCTGGGAAATAGTCTCTGGCTATCAACTCTATCTATGCCTCTCATTATCTTGTATACCTCAATTAGGTCCCCTGTCTTCCTCCTTTTCTCCAATGAAAAGAGACCGAGCTCAGTCAACCTCTCTTCATAAGATAAGCCCTCCAGTCCAGGCAGCATCCTGGTAAACCTCCTCTGAACCCTCTCCAAAGCATCCACATCTTTCCTATAATAGGGCACCCAGAACTGGACGCAGTATTCCAAGTGCGGTCTAACCAAAGTTTTATAGAGCTGCAACAAGATCTCACGACTCTTAAACTCAATCCCCCTGTTAATGAAAGCCAAAACACCATATGCTTTCTTAACAACCCTGTCCACTTGGGTGGCCATTTTAAGGGATCTATGTATCTGCACACCAAGATCCCTCTGTTCCTCCACGCTGCCAAGAATCCTATCCTTAATCCCGTACTCAGCTTTCAAATTCGACCTTCCAAAATGCATCACCTCGCATTTATCCAGGTTGAACTCCATCTGCCACCTCTCAGCCCATCTCTGCATCCTGTCAATGTCCCGCTGCAGCCTACAACAGCCCTCTACACTGTCAACGACACCTCTGACCTTTGTGTCGTCTGCAAACTTGCTGACCCATCCTTCAATCCCCTCGTCCAAGTCATTAATAAAAATTACAAACAGTAGAGGCCCAAGGACAGAGCCCTGTGGAACTCCACTCACCACTGACTTCCAGGCAGAATATTTTCCTTCTACTACCACTCGCTGTCTTCTGTTGGCCAGCCAATTCTGTATCCAAGCAGCTAAGTTCCCCTGTATCCCATTCCTCCTGACCTTCTGAATGAGCCTACCATGGGGAACCTTATCAAATGCCTTACTGAAGTCCATATACACCACATCCACAGCTCGACCCTCATCAACTTTTCTAGTCACATCCTCAAAAAACTCGATAAGGTTTGTAAGGCATGACCTACCCCTCACAAAGCCGTGTTGACTGTATTTGATCAAGCCATGCTCTTCCAGATGGTCATAAATCTTATCCCTCAGAATCCTTTCTAACACCTTGCAGACGACAGACGTGAGACTTACTGGTCTATAATTGCCGGGGATTTCCCTATTTCCTTTCTTGAAGAGAGGAATTACATTTGCCTCTCTCCAGTCTCTCCAGGACTTGTTGGACCGAAGGGTCTAATTCCATGCTGTATGACGCTATGACTCTGTGTACTGAAATACAGTGAAAAGTGTTGTTTTGTCCGGTAGATAGTACCATACAAAGTGCATCAGGGTAGCAGAACAGAGTGCAGAATACAGTGTTACAACCACAGAGAAAGTACAGAGAGAGAGAGAGAGAGACCTATGTTAATATTAAAGAGGTCCTATCAAAAGCCTGATAACAGTGGGGTAGAAGCTGCTCTTGACTTTGTTCAAATGTGTATTCAAACTTTTATATCTTTTGCCCGATGGAAGAGAGTACAACGGGATGGGAGGGGTCTTTGATGATGTTGGTTGCTTTCCCTCAGCAGTTGGTGGGATAGATGGAGAAAACAGTTGTGAGATGGACTGGGCTGTGTTCCCAACTCTCTATAGGTTCTCGTGGTCTTGTGAAAAGCAGTTGCCGTACCATGGTGTGCTGCACCCAGACAGGCTGCTTTCGAAGGTGCATTTATAAAATCGATAAGCGTCCTTGTGGGCGTGCTGCATTTCCTTAGCCTCCTGAGGAGGTAGAGACCTTGTGTTTTCTTGGCCATTGCATCAACATGGGTGGGCCGGGACAGATTGTTGGGTGATCGTCACTCCCAGGTTCATGTTGCTCTGGACCATCCCCACCTCAGCACCGTTGATGCTGACAGGGGCGTGCCCTCCACCCCACTTCCTGAAGTCAATGACCAGCTCCTCCACTTTGCTGACATTGATGGAGAGATTGTTGTCTTTATTCCATGTCACCAAGCGCTCAGTCTCCTTCCTGCATTCTGCCTTGTTGTTAGAAATCCGACCTACAACAGTGGTGTCATCAGCGAACCCATAAATGGAGTTGGGTTGGAATCTGGGCCCAACAGTTGTGAGTGTTTACGGAGTATTTACGGGGCTGAGTGCTCAGCCTTGCGGGGTCTCGGTGTTGAGGATTATTGGAGAGGAGGAAATGTTGCCTGTTCTCACTCACTGTGGTCGGTGGGTCAGGAAGTCGAGGATCCAGTTACAGAGGAAGGGATACAAGACCCAGGTCTTGGAGTTTGGCGATGAGTTGGCTTGGAACTATGTTTTTGGAGGTGGAACTGTAGTCTATGCATATGTGCCTGACATGGGTATTAGAGTACGCAATGGCCTAGTGGTATTATCGCTGGCCTGTTCATCCAGATAATGCTCTGGGGACCTGCATTCGAATCCCGCCACAGCAGATGGTGGAATTTGAATTCAATAAATATCTGGAATTAAGAATCTAGTGATCACTGTGAATCCATTGTCAATTGTTGGGAAAAACCCATCTGATTCACTAATGTCCTTCAGGGAAGGAAACTGCTGTCCTTACCTGGTCTAGCCTACATGTGACTCCAGACCCGTAGCAATGAGGTCAACTCTTAACTGCCCTCTGGGCAATTAGGGACGGGCAATAAATGCTGCCTGGCCAGCGATGCCCTCATCCCGTGAATGAATAAAAGAAAAGATCAATTTGGGATATTGGGTCACGATGGGCAAGTCAGACCGAAGGGTCTGTAGCCATGTTACACATCTCTATGACTCTACTTCACCAGTTTCAAAATCTCCCCTTCCCCTACTACATCCCTAAACCAGCCCAGTTCGTCCCCTCCCCCCACTGCACCACACAACCAGCCCAGCTCTTCCCCCCCACCCACTGCATCCCAAAACCAGTCCAACCTGTCTCTGCCTCCCTAACCTGTTCTTCCTCTCACCCATCCCTTCCTCCCACCCCAAGCCGCACCAACATCTACCTACTAACCTCATCCCACCTCCTTGACCTGTCCGTCTTCCCTGGACTGACCTATCCCCTCCCTACCTCCCCACCTATACTCTCTCCACCTATCTTCTTTACTCTACATCTTCGGTCCGCCTCCCCCTCTCTCCCTATTTATTCCAGTTCCCTCTCCCCATCCCCCTCTCTGATGAAGGGTCTAGGCCCGAAACGTCAGCTTTTGTGCTCCTGAGATGCTGCTTGGCCTGCTGTGTTCATCCAGCCTCACATTTTATTATCTATGACTCTAACTAGGTGCCAGACACAAGCAGCCACATCCCGCAATAATCAAGGAACAAGCAGAGAACTTGTGAGATTAAACACTAGCTCCATTTCATTCATTTAAAGCCCAAATTTCTCCCATTGCCGTACAACTTTCATTCAAACCACAGGCTGGCTTTCAGAATGAAAGGTCATGAGAGAAAAGATTTTTTTTTGGTTCAGCTCCGTCCCTCCGCGGGTGGATTTGAGAGTGTACTTAACCCTTTAGTGTCTTTGAAGCATCAGCCACCCAACATCACCTCAGACAGCGTGAGATACTGATAGCCCTTTGGGAAATCTTCCAACACTGCGCCCGCCAGATGTTGCTTCTTTTCTCAACTGAGTCAAATGCCCGTTACTTTTAAGTTAAAATTTCTCTTTTTGAGGGGTGGGGGATGTCACTGCAATTTTAACAATTGGTCCCAAATTGAACTGAACGGCTCTTTGGCCATTTCAGAACACAATTAAGTGCCGATCCCATATGAGCGGGTCTGGACAGACCAGCTGAGGACAGCGGATCTCCATTTGTGACCCGCTGGTTGTGTCACCACCATCAATGATGACCATTGTCCATTGTTGGGAAAACCCACCCCTTTTGCTCATGTCCTTCAGGGAAGCAAGCTGCCATCCCCATCTACATGTGACTCCAAGATAACAAAATGTGAGGCTGGGTGAACACAGCAGGCCAAGCAGCATCTCAGGAGCACAAAAGCTGACGTTTCGGGCCTAGACCCTTCATCAGAGAGGGGGATGGGGTGAAGGTTCTGGAATAAATAGGGAGAGAGGGGGAGGCGGACCGAAGATGGAGAGAAAAGAAGATAGGTGGAGAGAGTATAGGTGGGGAGGTAGGGAGGGGATAGGTCAGTCCAGGGAAGACGGACAGGTCAAGGAGGTGGGATGAGGTTAGTAGGTAGATGGGGGTGCGGCTTGGGGTGGGAGGAAGGGATGGGTGAGAGGAAGAACCGGTTACGGAGGCAGAGACAGGCTGGGCTGGTTTTGGGATGCAGTGGGTGGAGGGGAAGAACTGGGCTGGTTTAGGGATGCGGTGGGGAAAGGGGAGACTTTGAAGCTGGCAAAGCCCACATCGACACCATTAGGCCACAGGGCTCCCAAGCGGAACATGAGTTGCAACCCCCGGGTGGCACCATTGTGGCACCGCAGGAGGCCCAGGATGGACATGTCATCTAAAGAATGGGAGGGGGAGTGGAAATGGTTTGCGACTGGGAGGTGCAGTTGTTTGTTGCGAACTGAGCGGAGGTGTTCTGCAAAGCGGTCCCCAAGCCTCCGCTTGGTTTCCCCAATGTAGAGGAAGCCACACCGGGCACAGCGGATGCAGTATACCACATTGGCAGATGTGCAGGTGAACCTCTGCTTAGTGTGGAATGTCATCTTGGGACCTGGGATGGGGGTGAGGGAGGAGGTGTGGGGGCAAGTGTAGCATTTCTTGCGGTTGCAGGGGAAGGTGCCGGGTGTGGTGGGGTTGGAGGGGCGTGAGGAGCGGACAAGGGAGTCACGGAGAGAGTGGTCTCTCCGGAAAGCAGACAGGGGTGGGGATGGAAAAATGTCTTGGGTGGTGGGGTCGGATTGCAGATGGAGGAAGTGTTGGAGGATGATGCGTTGTATCCGGAGGTTGGTGGGGTGGTGTGTGAGAACGAGGGGGATCCTCTTTGGGCGGTTGTGGCGGGGGCGGGGTGTGAGGGATGTGTTGCGGGATACATTTGACTCCAGACCCACTGCGATGTGGACTGCCCCCCAGGATGGGCAATAAACGCGAGCCTAGCCAGCGATGGCGTCTTCCCGTGAAGAAATTTTCAAAAATCACTGAGACAACGTTTCATTTCCAAGATTAATTGACCCAACTGTTGTTGTGGGATTTGATCCCAGAGCCTCTGTTGCAGCAATGTTATCACTTCACCAGCGTTGGTCCCAGAACCCTGTGGGTGTGTGGTGTTTGGCAGCTCGTACGTCCATGCAATGGGTTTAAAAGTGCCAGAACAGCAGATAAACAGCTCTTCCCCCTCTCTGCAGCCTTATTTGTAGTGAGTTTGCACCCCCCTCTCCCCACCCCAGGCCTTGGGGACACTAACAATATTTGGAAAGGCAGCTTCTATTGTCCATCAAAACACTGAATGATCCCAGAACGGAGAGGTTTATAACCAGAACAAAGACTGAAAACTCTAGAAAGGTGTGCGCAGTTCTGGTCACCACACTACAGGAAGGATGTGGAGGCTTTGGAGAGGGTGGTTCACCAGGATGTTGCCTGGTTTGGAGTGTGTCATCCATAAGGAGCTATAAATGTAGATTGTTTTTCCTTGAGCAACAGAGGCTGAAGGGCAATCTGACAGATGTATATAAAATTATGAGAGGCATGAATAGGGTGGGTAGTTAGAATCTTTTCCTCAGGATGGAGATGTCAAATATTAGGGGACACAGAATAATAGAATCATAGATTCATAGAATCATAGAATCCCTACGGTGTGGAAACAGGCCCTTCGTCCCAACAAGTCCACACCAACCCTCAGAACATCCTACCCAGAGCCACCCCGCTATAACCCACCCAATCTACACATCCCTGAACTCAATGGGCAATGTAGCATGGCTACCCCACCTAATCTACCATCCCTGAACTCAATGGGCAATGTAGCATGGCCAATCCAACTAGCCTGCATATCTTTGGACTGTGGGAGAAAACCAGAGCACCAGGAGAAAACCCACACAGACACGGGGAGAATGTGCACACTCCACGCAGACAGTCGCGCAAGGGTGGGATCAAACCCGGGTCCCTGGCGCTGTGAGGTTTAAGGTTAGAGAGGGGAAGTGTAAAGGAGATGTGCAAGGCAAGTCTTTTACACAGAGTGTGGTAGGTACCTGGGATGTGCTACCAGGGAGGTGGTAGAAGCAGATATGACAGCAACGTTTAAGAGACATTTAGACCGATCCACGAACAAGTAGAGAGTAGAGGTCTATGGAACACGCGCAGGCAAATGGGATTAGTTTAGAATGGCATCATGGTTGGCACAGGCAAGGTGGGCCGAAGGGCCTGTTCCTACGCTGTTCTATGATTCTTCAAGGGATGAGACTAAGGCTAGACCCAGTTGGGGTTTATAAGATGATGGAAGAGTCTGATAAGATGAACATGGAGAAGCTGTGTCTACTTGTGGGTATAGTTAGAAGCACAGGCCACGAATGTAAGTCCGTCTCAATAGATCCAATCAGAAATTGAGGAGAAGCATCTTTAATCACAGAGGCCACAGGGACCATGCATGGCAGAGAGTGAGGTTGAGGTGATTTGATGAATCTAAGGGGTAAGCAGGTGTGGAAGCAGGAATATGGTATAACGTTACAGTGTTGGAATGAGATGAAGAGTGGGAGCAGGGATTGTTTGGGCTGAACAGCCTGGTTCTGGGCGGCACATGGCTTATCCCTTGCTTATCCTCGCAGCTAAGGTGTTGTGTGGTACTCCATGCCAGTCTCTGCTAAAGCTGACCTTGCACAGAACGTTCACCTGCAAAGAGCATCAGACACCATAAACAATTCCGTTTGGGATTTTCTCTCCCTGCAATTTCTCTGTCCCTCTCTCTTTTTAGAATCGTAGGGTTATGGAATTGTACCGCATGGAAACAGGCCCTTCAATCCAACTCGTCCATACTGACCAGAAATCCTGAAGAAATCTAATCCCATTTGCTGGCATTTGTTCCATATTTCTCCAAACCCTTCCCATTCAAACACCTATCCAGATTCCTTTTGAATATTGTAATTGTACCGGCCTCCACCACTTCCTTTAGCAGCTTGTTCCACACACACACACCTTCTGTGTGAAAAAGTTACCCCTTTTAAATCTTTTCCCTCCCACCTTCAACCTATGCCCCTCTCGTTTTACACTCCCCTACCCTGGGAAAAAGACTTGTCTATTCACCTTATCCATGCCCCTCATGATTTGATAAAGCTTTATAAGGTCACGGCTTGGACTCCAACGGTCCAGGAAAAATAGCCCCAGCCTATTCAGCCTCTCCCTGTAGCTCAAACCCTCCATACCCGGCAACATCCTTGTAAATCTTTTCTGAGCCCTCTCAAATTTCACAACTTCTTTCTCAACTTACTTTGGAAGGAAGATGCACCCTTTTCTGATGAAGGGTCTCGGCCCGAAACGTCAGCCTTCCTGCTCCTCTGATGCTGTTTGGCCTGCTGTGTTCATCCAGCTCCACACTGTGTTATGTCTGATTCTCCAGCATCTGCAGTTCCTACTATATCTACACCCTTTCTCTGTTTGGTTCTGCCAGGTACAGTGCTCCTGGTTCAGCCTCCCTCACAATCCACAGTCAATCAGTGAGGCCTCCAGAAGGAGGAAGGGTCCCCGGACCCGAAACCTTAACTCTGTGACGTTTTCTTCACAGATGCTGCCAGAACCGCTGAGCTTTTCCAGCAACTTCTGTTCTTGGTCTTCAGAAGCGTCTTGGCCGCAGTTCCTTTAACTGCCAAGAGAGTGCGTCCCAGGCTCAAGTTCTCTCATCTGTAGATGACAGCCTTCTCTAATTCAGGATTGTTTTGTTCAACCTTGAAACATTATCCGAAAATGTCAGGAATGGGTTCACAGAATGACGGCTTCCTGTCTCTGTGGAGTTGAAGATGTTTCACATCTGTCTTTTCTCTTTAATACAATCGATAATTTGACCTCTCAGCACATACTCCTCCCCCTATTACATTACATTCAAAAGATACCTTAAGAGGCAAATAGTCAAAGTGTTTGCTATCTGATGAAATCTACTCAAACTGCCCTTTCACTGGTGCCTTGGAGAAATGGGAGGAAATAGTCAATTATCAGCATCTCTCTCTCTCTCCCTTCCTCTCTCCCCGTCTGCTTTTTTTTGTTCTTGACACAACAGTAATCATGCAGATCACATTCCCTCTGTCAGGGAGAGCCGGCCTCACTAATACACCTGGGATTCCAAATGGTCAGGGAACATTATCTGCCTTCCAATGGTTCTAATGGAACAGGGCCCTCAACAGCCAGGATCAAAGCTCTCCTTTACAACTCTTCCTGTCTCCTAAGTAACCTCTTCCCTGAGCTCTCCCTATCGAATCTGTCGGCCCTTGTGTGTTCTTCCAGCCCTGAGGCAAGCCTCACATGTTAGCTGCAAATGCCGGCATGTTGTAGTCAACTTTCCCGAATCGCTCGCCGCTCTCCAGGCCTCAGTTTCACGTTTGGCTCTGGGCACAGCGTTTTAGAAAGGATGCCAGGTCCTTGGGATATGACACAGGGGAGAGTTGATCCGATAGGCATGAAATTCCATGCGGAGGCTGGAGATGCTGGGCTTGGAGCTGAGAAGGTTACAGGGATGTTTAATAGAGAGACTCTGATGAAGTGAATAGGGGCAGACCATTTCCAACAACGGGGGTGGGTAGGAATCAGAGAACACCGACATAAGATGGTCAGTAGGAGAACGACAGGGAGAATGTGCATACCTATTCACAGGATGTGGGTATTGTCAATTTTTAATTGTCCAGAAGGCAGTTAAGAGTCAGCCACATTACTTTTTGCTAGCATTCATGGGATGTGGTTGTCTCTGGCTGTTGTTGATCCATCCCTAATTGCCGCTTGAGAAGGTGGGGGTGAGCTGCCTTCTTAAGCCGCTGCAGTCCACCTGCTGTGGGTTGACCCACAATGCCCTTAGCGAGGGAATTCCAGGATTTTGACCCAGTGACAGTGAAGGAACGGCTATATATTTCCAACTCAGGATGGTGAGTGGCTCAGAGGGGAACATGAAGATGATAGTGTTCCCATGTATTTGCTGCCCTGGTCCTTCTAGATGGAAGTGGTCACAGGTTTAGGAGTTAATGAGAACTGCAGATGCTGGAGAATCCGCGATAACAAGGTGTGGAGCTGGATGAACACAGCAGGCCAAGCAGCATCAGAGGAGCAGGAAAGCTGACATTTTGGGCCTATATCAGAAAAAGGACAGCAGTTTCCTTCTCCAAAGGACATTACTAAACCAGAGTGGATTCAGTGCCCTAACATTCGACAATGGATTCATGATGATCATTACAAACTTAATTCCAGAGAATCCAATGAATTTTTATTGAGCTGAAAATCATGGCAGGGTTTGTCCTGAAGGGCCTAGGCCCGAAACGTCACTTTTCCTGCTCCTGAGATGGTGCTTGGCCTGCTATGTTTACCCAGCTCCACACCTTGTTATCTTGGATTCTCCAGCATCTGCAGTTCCAATTGTCTCTCAGAGCTCCCAGAACAGATCCCTGCAGAACACCACTGATCACTGAGCTCCAGGCTGAATACTTTCTAACCACTACTACCCTCTGTCTTCTACTGGACAGCCAGTTTTATATCCAGACAGCCACGTTTCCCTGAATCCCATGCCTCCTGAATGAGCCTACCATGGGAAACTTTATCAAATGCCTTGTTAAAACCTAAATTCTAGTTTTGTTTTAGTGAGCTCAGATATCTGGTTAGCCTGGGATGGCCTGATTATTTGTCCAGACCCTTCCCCACACCAGTCGAATCATAGAATCCTGACAGCAGCATGGCAGGTCATTCACCCCATCGAGTCCACACCCAGCCTCTGGAGAGCATTTGCCACAGCTAATCCACCTAGCCTGCACACTGCAGAAAATTTAGCACGGCCAATCCACCTGGCTTACACTTCCCTGGACACTATTGGCCAATTTCAGCACGGCCAATCCACCAAAACCTGCACATCTTTGGACAGTGGGAGGAAACCCATGCAGACACGGGGAGAATGCGCAAACTCCACACAGACAGCCGCCCGAGCGTGGGATCCAACCCGGGTCCCTGGCGCTGAGAGGCAGCAGCGTTAACCACCCTGCCACCGTGCCACCCCATGACCTGGGGGTGGGGGAGGGGAGTGGGTGGGGTGTGGTGGGGGGGGGGTGGGTACTGGGGGTGATTCTTCTGGGCTCAAGTGATTCAATTCAGTCTGCAAGTGAGTGAGTTGCTCAGCAGATTGACGGCCATCACATGATACGGAAACGGGATACACTGGTTGGTTTATTTGACGCTGCTATTTTCCAGTCCCTCTCCATCCATTCCACTCTGTCTGCTTTCATGGTCTTAAGGACCACACACCCACCCCCCTCCACTTTGAGTTACCAGCTCCCACTCACCCACTCAGGACCCACAGTCTGAAGGGGATTTTATATTGTCACAGTTGCTTACCCTGGTCATGATTTTAGGGCACGCACACGCAGAGATGAAACAGGCAATAACTTCAGAAGAGAAATGGAGCAATACTTGAGGGGGTAACAGATCAGGGTGATCTGTTTAACCTGTTTGAGGAATTTTTCATTGACATCCTGCACAGGCCTCCCTGCATTTGGGAAACAGCGGACGTCTTGAAGGGTGAGTTTGAACATGCTGTTTGGGGCACTTTCATTGGAATGGAAGGCTGACTCACAACATAGAACTGCCCCAGGAATCTACCGGGACACAACCTGAATAATAAGTTGCAGGTACACTGCGACAAAAACCCTATGGCTGTGGCATGCACACAGCAAGATCCCACTAGTGGCGTGCAATGTTATTCAGGATTGAAGGGTAGGTATTGGACAGGGTGACAGTGAGAATGTCCTTGCTCTTCTTCAGTGTGGTGCACCTACAGAGCCGCAGCGTGTGAAAATGCAGCGCTCTGACACTACAGCATTCCCTCCGTCTTGCACCCAAAAGCACACAGCTTTGTGGTTTGACACAGCAGTAAGGCCAAAAGGCAGAAGTAGGACTGATATTAATAAAAAACCTGTCTCTCTCTGCCTTGAATATACTTAACAACCCAGCCTCGACAGCTCTCTGTGGTAAAGAATTCCACAGATTCATCCCCCCTCCTCCCCCGCCACCACCCCCCCCAACCCCCCCGCCACCCCCGCCAACTCTGAGAGAAGAAGTTCCTCCTCATTTGTATCTTAAACATGGGCTGCAGCAATTCAAGAAGGCAGCTCACTATCACCTCCTCAAGGGAAATGAGGGACAGGGAATAACTCCTGGCCCAGCCAGCAATGCCCACATTACACAAATGAATTTAAATGATGCCCCCTGGTCCTAGACTCTCCCACAGTCGCCAACTGCCTTCCCACATCTACCTTGTCAATGGCATGTTTTAATGAGTTTGCCTCTCATTCTGCTGTATTGAACGAGCACAGGCCCAGTCTCCTCAAACGACAATCCCTCCATTCCCGGGGTCAATTGAGTGAACTTTCTCTGGACAGCCTCCAATGCAGGTGTACCTTTCCTTAGATAGGGGGCCCAAAATGGTTCACAAAGTGGTCAGATCAGTGCCTTGTAGGGCTTTAACAAGGCCTCGTTATTTTTACGAAAATCGAGAGAACTGCGGATGCTGTAAATCTGGAACAAAAACAGAAGTTGCTGGAAAAGCTCAGCAGGTCTGGCAGCATCTGTGGAGGAGAAAACAGAGTTAATATTTCAAGTCTGGTGACCCTTCCTCAGAAGAGAGATTGGAACGGAAATCCCTTCGGAGAGAGGAGCAGAACTTCTTCAAGGTGGGCATTCCTGGAAGAGATGTGGCAGCTAGTTAAATACTAAATAAGAGCTAAAAGAACTGCAGATGCTGTAAATCTGGAACAAAAACAAAGTTGCTGGAAAAGCTCAGCAGGTCTGGCACAGCAGGTGTCACAGGTCAGCTGCAACTATTGTGAAAGGGACCTCGGAGGACCCGCTGTGAGTAAAATAGCTCCCATCCCCAGCAATCCCGTAAAGTCCTCAAGCCCTCCTGCCTGAGAAATCCTTCAAAGAGAATCCCGCTCGGTTTCATTAGTGGGATTATTGATCAGAAGTTAATCAAGCAGATAGCTTCTTGAAAGACCCTGCTGGGACAGCAATTTCTCACTGTTATAACCAAACCCCCTCACTGCTGCTTCAATCCAGCCATTCAGAAACAGCTCAACCTAGCCCTGCCTTGCCTGGGTGGGGCGGGGGGGAGGTGAAGAGGAGCAGGGGAAGCATTTCTTCACCCAGGATCAAGCCAGAAAGCACAGTCACGTGAAGGAAATGGTGATTCCATTGTTAGTGGCTGTACAGAAGACACAGCGCCCATCATCTTAGACTCCTTACACCTCCAATGAACCGTGGCATACATTGACACAGCAACGCGACCGATGCGAGCAGGAGTAGGCCATTCAGCCCATCGAGTCTGCTCTGCCATTCAATGAGATCATGACTGTTCTGATAACCCTCAACTCCATTTTGCTGACTTTTCCCCCACGACCATCGATTCCCTTACTGAGTAAAGATCTGTCTCCCTCAGCCGTGAGCATATTTTACAAGGTGTACAACAACAATTCATCTTGGCTCTTCTGACAGAAAGCCCCAAACTTGTTTCCTTAACCACCATCCTCTCAAGGGCAATAACAGATGGGTAGTGTAGAATGGGCCTCCCAGTGTTAGCCACATGTAAAGAATGAATACTTTTTTCACAGTCTGTGTGGTCAATGATGTTCGTACATTAAGGGTTTTTCCCAAAGTGCATTTATTGGCCTGTTGGACCAGCTCTGAGAGGCATGACATGCAGCCGTACTGAAATGGAGTCATGAGCAAAGCAGATTGGGTCCTGGGTGACACCTCAGTCGGTGTTGGATACTCATTGTGACAAATGGTGTCTCTTCGAGTCAGTTCAAACATTCTGTCATGGAGTGAGAGAGTCATAGAGATATATAGCATGGAAACAGACCTTTCGGTCCAATTCGGTCCATGCTGACCAAATACCCTGAATTAATCTAGCCTCGTTTGCCAGCATTTCACCCATTTCCCCCTAAACCCTTCCTATTCATGTACCCATCCAGATGCCTTTTAAATGTTATAACTGTACCGGCCTCCACCACTTCCTCTGGCAGCTCATTCCAGTAACACCCTACCCTCTGTGTGAAAAAGTTACCCCTCAAATCCTTTTTAAATCTTTTCCCCTCTCGCCTTAAACCTATGCCCCTCTAGTTTTGGACTCCCCTACCGTGGGGAAAAAGCCTTGGCTATTTACCCCATCCATGTCCCTCATGATTTTATAAACCTCTATAAGGTATTCCCTCCCCCCCAGCCTGTAGGCCGTATCTAGGAGAGGCCGTGGTGTTGGGGTACTGTGACTAGACCGGCTATCCAGAAATCCCCGTGCAAACATTCCGGGATTACTGTTTTGAACCCCATGATGGCTGATCCGCAATTGAGAACTAGCTGTATAAAAACCGATCAGGTCCACTCATTGTCCTGCAAGGAAGAAAGCCTGTGATCCATCGGTCTGGCCTACACGTGACTCCAGACCAACAGTGACACAGTTGACCTTAACTGCTGTCTGGACAATTCGAGATGGGTGATAAATGACAGTGACATCCATTTCCAATAGGGGAATTTCTTTTATAAATTCCAAACCCACATCCGGGCACTGTTCACCCTGTGCTTATCGCACTACATTGCCTTCTGGTCTGACAGCGCTCCAGATTCAAAATTCTAATTGCAGCCTTTGAATCCTTTTGTTAGTTTGCAGGCCTCCCTTCCTCTTTCTGTTGTCTTCTCCAGGCCTCATGTCGAGATTCCTTTGTTAAAAATCCAGTCCTGTTTGCAAGGCTACTTGCAGGGTTAACTCAAATTGTCTCTGCCTGCTCTTTGTCAGGAAACTTAATCGAGGATGTCAGAGGGTTCAGGCTGACGGCTGCGTAAGTTCAAGCTTTCTGGCATCTCAATGCTCACTTGAGTTCCTTCCCCGCCAACCGCTCCCCCCACCCCCTCCACTGCTAGGAAAGAGCCCAGCTCTGGCAATGAGGTGATTCTCTTGCCGAGCTCAGCCTTTCAGAGTTGAGCATCCCTCACGTTTGCGAGGGGAGGAGGGGCTGGGTGGGCGAGTTCACCCTGAGGTCTTTGCACATTGGCGATCCGATTAATCCTGATCGAGCAAATTGGGGAGAAGCCGGGTCGCCGAGGAGACTAATTTAACTCTGTTTCATGTGGGCCAATCCAGCTGCGCACCCTTCGACCTTTGCAGAGGTTGATTGGAATGAAGTGGTGGCCACGCTGGGAATGTGTCAACTTGGCGTTTCGGGAAGAATCAGCAAGCAGATGACGGGAAACATGGAGCACCGAAGGATTCAGTCCCAGGGACTGATAAACTGAAGGGTTAGTGTGGTGGAAATGCTTTCAAATCCAAACAATATGGCCACGTTGCCCAGTTCTGACCCTGCCTCAGCTGAACTGTGCCTGAAACTCTCAGCCACGACTATTGCACCCCTACATCCAAGCAGCCCTGAGCCAGCTCATGCCTTCTGGGAACTGAAACTCGCTGCCCATGTCCCACCTTGCCCTGTCTGTAACCCCTGAACTCATTGACCTCCCTTAGCTCTCGGTCTGGCAACAGCTCGAGATTAAAATTCTCCCTCCTTTTTTTACTTTCTCTGTGGCCTCTCCACCCACTCTCCTTTAGCCCTCAGGGAAAATCCAGGGATTCCTCCACATCCGTGGTTAATCACTACACAGATCAAGCCTTCAGCTGCCGTTGTCCAAAGCTCAAGATTTGCCTCCTACTTCTCTGGAGTGCCAGTTCAGGATTCCCCTACTGTTAATGTGTAGGTTCAGATGGCAGTCAGGAAGGCAAAGGAAATGTTAGCATTCATTTCAAGAGGGCGCGAATGCAAGAGCCAGGGACAGATCACAGAATCCCTACAGCCATTCTGCCAAACAAATCCGCTCCGAACCTTCGAAGAGCATCCCACCCAGACCCATTCCCCTATCGCATCCCTGTAACCCTTCATTTCCCCATGGTCAATCCACCTGGCCCGCACATCTTTGGACTGTGGGAGGAAACCGGAGCACATGGAGGAAACCCACACAGACAGTCACCCGAGGCTGGAATCAAACCCGGGTCCCTGGTACTGTGAGGCTGCAGTACTAAGCACTAACGTTCAGCTGAGGCTGCATAAGGCTCTGTTCAGACCACATTTGGGCTATTGTGAGCAATTCTAAGGAAAGATGAGATGGTGTTGGAAGGGGTCCAGAGGAAGTTTGCATGATCCCGGGGATAATGAAAAGCTTGAGGAGTGGTTGATGACTCTGGGGCAGTAGTCAATGGAGTTGAGAAGGATGAGAGGGGAGTCTGATTGAAATTTACAGAATACTGAGAGGCCTGG
This sequence comes from Stegostoma tigrinum, assembly GCF_030684315.1. Classification (NCBI taxonomy): domain Eukaryota; kingdom Metazoa; phylum Chordata; class Chondrichthyes; order Orectolobiformes; family Stegostomatidae; genus Stegostoma; species Stegostoma tigrinum. The sequence goes on along the minus strand of NC_081354.1, from coordinate 186,045,773 downwards.
GTGGAGTGGAGGTGGACAAGATGTTTCTGTCAGTAGGAGAGACTAGGACCTGAGGCCACGGCCGCAGACTAATTGAAGCAGCTGAATTTGTATAGCAATTCAATGGCGAAAATTACTGAGAACAATATTTTGCTGACAGATATTGTTGACTGAATTGTCAGTCTGAGGAAATCTTTGTCTGTGATGGAGCTTGGGTCCTGTTCATCACCAACCCCAGTCACTTAACCACCCCAACACTGAAGGGGGTAACAGTGGGGAACTTGGAAGGAGATCATCCCACCTATCCCACCCCAACCCCACCATGGACCCTGGGCTGATCCTGCCATTCAGGTCAGGGGGAGGGGTGTGTCTAATAATCTGTCCCATTGCTGCACCTCCCATATCTTAGCTCTGTAATGTCCCCTCCCCACTAAAACCTATCTTTCTACGCCAGGGGTACAATTCCAGAAAGGGTCTGCAGGATCAGGGTTGTCTGGGTGTGTATGTGCATAGATCACTGAAAGTTCTCAGGCACCCCCATGTCCCACAAGCAAATAGAAACAAAATCTGGGAACCCAGTTTGTCCCTCCCGGGGAGGTCCCACTAACAACGCGTTAATTCATTCTTTCATGGTCTGTCTGCATTACTGGTAACAGCAGCTTTGCTTTTCCCCATTTTTTAGATGGCCTGGAACTGAGAGGCTCTTCTAAGCCATGGTAGAGGGCAATTAAGAACCAAATGCATTTCTGTGGGCCTGGAGTTACATGTAGGCCAGACCGGGTAAGGATGGCAGATTACTCTAATGGACATAAGTGAACCAGATGGTTTTTTAAGAATCACAATAATTATCATTGTCACCACTGTTGCTGCCAGCTTCATATTCCAGAGTTTTTAATTAAATTCAATTTTTACCAGCTGCCCTGAGGGATTTGAATTTATGACCCTAGAGCAATTAGCCTGCGTCTCTGGGTTACTGGGCCAGCTGTGTTACCTTGCACTACAATGTCCTGAAACAATGATAAAATCATGAACTTATTTTGTAACAGAGTCACACAGCACAGAAACAGGCCCTTCAGTCCAAACAGTCCATGCTGAGCATAATTCCAAACTACACTAGTCCCATCTGCCTCCTCCTGGCCCATATCCCTCCAAACCCTTTCTATTCGTGTATTTATCCAAATGTCTTTTAAACATTGTAATTGTGCCCACATCCAACACTTCCTCGGGAAGTTCGTTTTAAATCTTTCTCCGCTCACCTTAAAAATGTACCCCCTCGCCTTGAACTCCCCCCTCCTCAGGGAAAAGACACCTATCTTTAATCCTATCTACATCCACACATTATTTTATAAACTTCTACACCTCTCACCTCCTATGCTCCTGGATTGAGGGCTAACGATGGCCACAAGTGCAGAAAAACTCACCTCTCTCCTTTGGATCACTTCCCCAGTTTCTGTCATTACAAGGCCTCAAGATATAGGAGCAAATTTAGGCTGGTCAGCCCATCTAGTCTGCTACTTCATTTGATGATGTTTCTCAGCCCCATTCTCCTGCCTTCTCCTCATGACCTTTGACCTCATTACTAATCAAGAACCAATCTCTCGGTATTAAATGAGTTCCAGATTCATCATCCTGTGGCTGAAGAAATTCCTCCTCATCTCAGTTCCAAAAGGTCATCCTTTCAGTCTGAGGCTGTGCCCTCGGGGCCTAGTCTCTCCTACTCGTGGAAACATCTTCTCCACCTCCACTCAGAGATCATAAGCACTGCAGATGCTGGAGTCTGAGATAACACAGTTGGAGCTGGAGGAGCACAGCAGGCCAGGCAACATCAGAGGAGCAGGAAAGCTGATATTTTGGGTCAGGCCACCCAGAAACTGGAAGAGCAACACCTCATATTCCGCCTTGGGACCCTACGACCCAATGGTCTCAATGTGGGCTTTACTAGCTTCAAACTCTCCCCATCCCTGGCCTCATCCCATGACCAATCCTCCCTCTCATCCCCACCTCCATGACCTGTCCATCTTCACTCCCACCCATCCACTCCTCCCACCTCACTGACCAATCCCCACCACTGCCTACCCCCTACCACCATCCCACTTACCTTACCCAGCCTAAACACCCCCTATTTATTTCAGAGCCCCCTCGCCCTCCCCCTTTTCTGAAGAAGGGTCTAGGCCCGAAACATCAGCTTTCCTACTTCTCTGATGCTGCTTGGCCTGCTGTGTTCATCTAGCTCCACGCTGTGATATTCTCCACGTCCACTCTACCCAGGTCTCTCAGCCTTCTGTAAGTTTCAATCTCATTTCCCCCTCACCTTTCTAAACTCCATAGAGTACAGACTCCAAGTCCCTTACCATTCCTCATACGACAAGCCCTTTATCCCAGGGATCATTCTTATAAACCTCCTGACGACCCCCTCCAGAGCCAACTCATCCTTCCATAGATACGGAGCCCTAAAACTGCTCACAGTAGCCATCTGAGGCAGCTGCCTTTTACATGGCAGTGGAAATATGGCACCTCCAGACAGGGCAACACTCCCCCCATCACTGGCACTGATGCTAAGTGGCCTGGACAGTGATTCAATCTCACAGTGACATTAGCACTGATCCACTGCTGACTCACAGCATCCATAGCACTGTGCAGTTCTCTTTCTCCTCCTCGGTCTTCCCCTGCCTCCGTCCAACGTGCCCCACCACCGCAACGCCCTCCACACACCCCTCCCCATCAGTCTTCACGTCCCAGTCTATCGGGTATGCTGTGTGTATTTAAGTGACTGAAAATCTGCCTGCCAAATCCTCTTTGATGCCTGTAAACATTGGCACGTTGTGGGCTAAAAGGCATATTTCCATAAACACCTTTAATTAGGGTTTAAAAAGCTCTTAACGAGTCCAAAAACCATTAACACAGGATCTATGTGTTACCATAGAGTAAACTAAGTTGCTGCCTGGAATAAAGTCAAGACCATGGATGTAAATTGATTGAGCCTTCATGAACCCTAAAGACATATTAATCACAGAGCCTTACAGCACAGAAGGTGATCCAACATGCCCATGCCAGCTTTCTGGAAGGGATTGCCAATTAACCCCCTCTCACCCTTCCCCAACTGCACAGCCCAGCGCTGTTGTTCCTTTTCAACAGTAAAACCGATTTCCTTTTGAAAATCATTATCAAGTATACTTCTTCTCCCCTTCCAGGCAGCACATTCCGGATTGTAATAACTCACTGCCTTAAAGAAACTTTCATCATTCTCATAGAAATTTTGTTTTCCCGATGCCAAGGCCCTCTGTTTCCCAAGCCTGCTGCCAGTGCAAACATTTTCCCTCGATCCATGTCGATGTCCCCCGAGACTGATGTGCGAAGGAGAGCCCAAGTGCAGAGCTGTCTTAGATGCAGCTTCAAATAAACCGTCGCCTCCCTCCACTTTGTGGCTCATGATATGGGGATAGCGCGAGAATGTGATGTTGAGACAGAAGGTGAGCCCTGGTCGAGAAGGGCATAGCAGGTTCAAGGGGCTGAATGACCTGCTCCTGCTCCTATGTGCATCCCAGATGTTTTTAATTTTTGGTTTGGGCAGAGGCGCAGTCCAGATGTAGGTGAGTGATGGTCTCTTCACGCTGTGGTTACCTGGAGGACAGCCTTCAGAATGAACGAAAGGGTGAGTGAAAGAGGAGGAACTAGACAGAGAGAATCCTCTCATCTCTGGGACCTGGTGATTGCTTTAACAGTGGTGAAACTTTTCATCAAACGGCATTGCAGAGGACACAGATATAACTGCAGGGGCTGGATAAACAATATGCTTTATTCACAAACTATCTAAAATGTAAAAACTGAGGGAACTGTGGATTCCGTAAATCAGGAACAAAAACAGAAGTTGCTGGAAAAGCTCAGCAGGCCTGAGAACACAGTTCTGAGGAAAGGTCACCGGACCCGAAACGTTAACTCTGTTTTCTCCTTCACAGATGCTGCCAGACCTGCTGAGCTTTTCCAGCAACTTTGTTTCTATCTCCCACGGACTCAACTCACCCACAAATCTCTAACTTCAACAACGTAGGAGGCCTAAACATTTCACAATTTTCATGGAATTCACTCTCGTTGGTTTGAGAAAGGCTGAGGGATATTCATCCTGGTTGTGAAACTAGAAAGGGTTGAGAAAAGATTTACAAGGATGTTGCCAGGGTTGGAGGGTCTGAGCTACAAGGAGAGGCTGAATGGGCTGGGGCTATTTTCCCTGGAGCGTCGGACGCTGAGGAGGGACATTGTAGAGGCTTACAATATCATGTGGGGCATGGATAGGGGTAAACTGACAAGGTCGTTCTCCCCAGGGTAGGGGAGTCCAAAACTAGAGGGCATGGGTTTAAGGTGAGAGGGGAAAGATTTAAAAGGGACATGAGGGACAACTTTTTCACACAGAGGGGGTGCGAGTGTGAGCAGTGGAGGCTGGTACATTTAAAAGGCATCTGGATGGGGATATGAATAGGAAGGGTTTGGAGGGATATTGGTCAAATGCTGGGAAATGGGACAAGATTAATTTGGGATGAGTTGGACTGAAGTTTCTGTCCTGTACAACTCCACAAGTTCTGATCAGTAGATCATTTCTCTGCTGGGTGACCTTTCTTACCTAGGATATCCTTCACAGAGAATGTGGTCCTTTGGAAATGCTGCTGGTTGTCCATTACCAGAGGACCCTTAATCTGCTGAATTCTCTTCACAGGGCAACCCTTCTCTGCTAACTCAGGTAGTTGTGCCAAGACATTATGCGGGTCAGCGTTGGCTTGGAAACTTTCATCTTCAAAAGCAACTGTTTTGCTGAATCAAACACTTGCTTATATTAAGGAGATAACAAGGTGTAGAGCTGGATGAACACAGCAGGCCAAGCAGCATCATAGAAGCAGGAAGGCTGACATTTCAAGCCTAGGCCTGTCATTACCCTTCATCACCCTTCACCCTTTTCTGATGAAGGGTCTAGGCCTGAAACGTCAGCTTTTGTGCTCCTGAGATGCTGCTTGGCCTGCCGTGTTCATCCAGCTCCACACTTTATTATCTCGGATTGTCCAGCATCTGCAGTTCCTATTATCACTTGCTTATGTTAAGTGTCCGGAAAAAGATCGGCAAATGGAGCATTAATGTGGGAACATCAAAAAGGTGAGAGGCCACAGAGCTCTGGGCTGCTGAGGGATCTGGGTGACCTTGTATATAAATCACAGGAGGTAAGCCGGCAGATACAGCAAGTAATCAGGAAATCAAAGGGAATGTTGTGGTCTATTACAAAAGGAGTTGAAAAAGATTTGGGAGGTTATGCTTCAGTTATATTGGGCACCGGTGAGGCCACATCTGGATGCACCATTGTTCATCTTACTTAAGGAAGGATGGAAATATGTTGGAAGCAGTTTGGAAAAGATTTTCCAGATTCATTCCTAGAATGTGTAGGTTGGCTTATGAAGAAAGGTTTGGTCAGGCTAGACCCGTAAACTCTGCAGATTAGATCAATAACAGACTTGAGTGAAAGATGGAAGATCTGGAAGGGTGTTAATGGGGTGTTTGTGAGGGAGATGTTTCCTCCAATGGGAGAACCTAGAACTAGTGCTCACTAATTAATTATCCATTTTAGATGGAGGGGAGGGATGGTTTTTCTCTTTCTCACTGAGAGTTTTCTTTCTCAAAAGACAAACAAACCAGCCTTTGACTATTTTTCAGGCAGAGGTAGATAGATAAATGTTGGGTCATCAGATTAGCCATGGTCCTATTGAATGGCAGAGTAGGCTTCAGTGACTGTTTGGTCTATTCAGTTCTAAATTCACATATTTGTAAACTTCAATGTTAATTGTATTGTCTAGGATCTGTGGATCAGGCAATCATTTTCGAATCGAGAAAGATTGTTTCTATTTTGCAGTATCATGGATGCTCAGACAAAGGTAATTTCTTTTGCTTAGCTATTTCCTTGGCCTGTTTCCCATCAAATTCTATGCATCTTGTCTCCACCAAGTTGCGAATCAGCTGAACATCTTCCATTATCTGTTGCGGTTGTTTGACAGAAATAAACTTTTCAGGCTCCTTGTTGTGTTTAAGAGAACAAGGGTAGAGCTGGATGAACACAGCAGGCCACCTGCTATCTCTTAGATGTGTTTTACTGGTTTGGCGTTGACACTGACTGTTATATTGCCTCTAACTGTGCACCGAAAGATTCTGGGCCAGCATCAAGTGGGTTGTACAGCTCATTCTCGTTCTCAGTATTCACTCCTTCTGGCCTGTTTTACCGAGTTCCAGTTTCTGATCTGCTTCTGATGTGTTTCCCAGACTCGACAATCCTATCTAACTGTGGGTCACCAATGAGTTACGAGATTGTCAACTCTCTAGCCACCACACCACTGAATGAGTCCCAGCTACACACTTGGCAATGCCTAAATATCCTGGTATATCTTTTCCAAACTATCTTTCCAAACAGAAGCTGCAATAAATAGTGTTTATTTTCTGTCATACACAAGTCAGTCATCCATGAGTGTGAAATGTGATTGGTGCTCAAAATCGAATATTTTGTGATGAAACCTGAGTGGGTGCTCAACTCTGACTGCACATACATTTGCATAATATACAGGTGATTTTTAAAAACTAGAACATTTATTTTGTCTAACTACTTTTTTCTATCCACTAATACAGTCTTCATTTATATTTTCTTTTGCATCTTTAGTTATTTGCTTGGTTTTTATCACTCTTTATTCAGCGCATGGTAAACCCAAAACCAGGATTTCAGGTCTTTCCATGGCAGTAGTTCCTTGCCTGGAGATGTTGTCTTTCCATTTAGATGTAAACCACTGAACTCCTTATGTAGCTATTGCAATCAGTATTGGGCTCTGTACTTGAGGAAGGATGGGCTGGCATCCAAGGGGGCCCAGAGGATTTTCACAAGAATGATCCTGGGGACGAAGGGCTTCTGATATGAGGAGCAGTTGAGGACCCTTGGGTTTGTACTCGATGGAGTTTAGAAAGATGAGGGATGCTCTGATTGAAACTTACAGAATACCGAGAGGCCTGGATGGCGTGGACGTGGAGAAGACGAGTAGGAGAGACTAGGACCTGAGACCTCAGCCTCAGAGTGAAGGGACGATCCTTTAGAAGTGAGATGAGGAGGAATTTCTTCAGCCAGAGGGTGGTGAATCTGTGGAACTCATTGTTGCAGAGGGCTGTGGGGGCCTAGTCATTGAGTGTAATTTGACAGAAGATTGTTGATAAGTAAGGGGATCAAGGGTTAAGGGGTGAATACAGGAGAATGGGGTTGAAAGACATATCATGCTCAAATGGAGTAGCAGACTTGATGGGCCAAATGGCCTAATTCTGGTCCAAGATCTTATGGTCTTACGGTTTCCCCCCACAGAGTGGCTCCAGCCATTTCACTGATGTTTCACACAATGTAACATGAACAATAACCAGTTCAGACCATTCCTTTATACAATACCCCAGACTTTATGAATCATAACTTCAATACTTAGAGCGAAGCTGTCCTGGCAATGAAGGGGACAAAGGGTCGTCAGCCCAGTTCTGAATTTTAAAAATTGCTTCACTCCTTCCTCAACTCACTTCAGCTCCTGAAACCAATTGGTACCAGTCACTGATCAGGCTGTGCACCAACACTGGGCCCAAGCAGAAGTTATGGCATTGCCTCTGTGCAGGCGTCTCTGATCTGAGCGTCTTCAGTACCTGAGATTGTCATCTCTCACATACCCACATGTTATCTCATGGGCTCATCTTTCCAACAGGTGAGTAAGACAGACAGAGAGAGGGAGAGAGAGAGCGAATGAGAGAGAGAGCGAATGAGAGAGAGAGAGAGACAACAAGCAGCCTGGCCCATCTCCAGATGTGATTGTAACTTTTTTTATGGGAAGGTGCTGCACAGTGGCAGTGCTTCTAGTTTTGTAACCTGGATTCCTGGGCTTTTGGCCTTGGAGCAATGAGCTTGATGGTGACATTTCAATTCAGTACAACCTGAATTAAAACCTAGCCCAATGATGGCCATATAGTCATTGTCAATAATGCATGGGGTTCAGGAACACCATTTAGGGGACAAAACCTGCCAGGCTACGTTCTCAACTGCCCCTGGGCAAGCATTGTTGGCCTAACCAGTGGTGCCATGTACCATTAATGGGCTCAACTAAAAGTCCCAATATTTTCTCTTATTCCAGAAAGCTTTAATCTGAAAACCTTCAGTCTTGCATCTCTCACTTTGGTCACAGTGAGGAGCCAGTGTCCTGGATATTAGCAGTGAGCAGAAATTAAGAGTGTGGTGTCCTATTTCATAGCAAGTCTAAGAGTTGACATTTAAACTAAACTTGTGTCTACAACTGAAACAAGTGATCCCTTTCTGCTCTCCCCTCATAATCTGCATAAACAGAACTCCTTGCTTCCCGTGTTACTCACATGGAGCCTAACCAAGTACACAGCTACTCTTTTGTCTTGCATCGTACCTCCAGTCAGATCTGAGATCTTCTGCTGGGGCTGCTTTCATAGTGCACCCTCCACCAGAGATCTCAGCCCAATCCTAAATATCAGATCTCTCAAACATTACGGTTTAACCCTCATGCAATAAATTTCCAAAGGGACCTCTTTCACAAACTTGACTCCTGCCTGAATCTGGTTAGATACCATCCCTTAGCTTGTGTGTTGGCTCTAACATTTTGCTGGGCTATTTTTTTTGTCAGATCTCACCACTAAACAGCAAAAACCCCTTGCATTTATGTAGCAGCAGCAAAGTGCTAATAACCCTCAAGCTGCTTGATAAGGCAGTCATTCATCAGATATTAACACCCAACTCTGCCATGAGATATCCCGACTCAGCTGAGAAGGACAGGCATTAAGGAGCCTCGTAAGCAGGGAGGAGGTTAGTAGAGGGGCAGAGAGAAGCAGGAGGGAATTTCAGAGCCCTCAAGCCTGGAAGCTGGAAGGCACTGATGCTGGAACAAAGAATGTTGACCAGGGTTAGAGGAATGCAGGGGTCTGAGAAAAAAGACAAGAGTGGAAGCAAAAGGTACAGAATGCGTTGAGTTCTGACGAAGGGTCACCGGACCCAAAACGTTAGCTCTGTTTTCTCCTCCACAGATGCCGCCAGACCTGCTGAGCTTTTCCAGCAACTTCTGTTTTTGTTCCTGATTTACAGTGTCCACTGTTCTTTCAGGTTTGATGTTGCCTGGAATGTGCATTTGTCCCTCCCTGTTTGCCACACAGGCTCCATCCCTGTCCCAGCGAGACAGAGCCGATGTCAGACAGAAGGTAAGATACACTCTTGCTTGCAACATCTCCCCAAGTGGGCAAAAGAACACCTTGGGATTTTTCTCAACATGTTCTTCCAAACCCAACAAAGTCTAAAGAGGGGACAGTAGTTACTTCACTCAGAGCGGTTTGGGGAAGGTTACGGCCTCATGCTATCATCACTAGATTCCACTCAAGTTTTGGGGACCCAGCTTCGAATCTCACCACGGCAGATGGTGGAATTTAGAATCTACTGATGATATTGAAACCATTGTCGATGGTCGGAAAAACCCATCTGGTTCACTAATGTTGGTTAGGGAAGGGAACTGCCATCCTCACGTGGTCTGTGGCCTACATGTGACTCCAGACCCACAGCAACGTGGCTGGCTCTGAGCTGTCCCCTGAAGTGGCCCAGCAAGCCACTCAGTAGCAAGGGAGCTCAGGATGTGTACAAAGTGCTGGCTAACTAGTAACGCCCTCGTCTCGCTAGTAAATGTATAAAATAATGCCTTTGAGAATGTTCACCGGGTGGATTCCTGGGATGAAGCGGATTGCCTTACCAGGAAAGGTTGACCAATTTGGATCCACAATCACTGGAATTTGGAAGAATGCAGGGTGATTGTATTGAAACCTGTCAGAATCTGAAGGTTGGGGAGGGGGGGGGGGGGGGGGGGGGGCGGGGCGCGACGGTCGGTCCAGCCGGTTTGATCTTCAGAGGATGTTTACCCTCGACGGACCGGAGAGCACAGTTTAGAAATAAGGGGCGGCCCATTGGAGTCAGAAACAAAGGGGGATTTCTACTCTCTGAAGGTCTTTAGTCTTTGGAATTCTCTTCCCCAGTGAGCCATAGAGGATGTGTCACTGAGGACGTTCAAAGAGAGACATCTGATCAACAAAGGAGTGATGTGAAGAAGAGGCTTCAATCCCACGAGCCATGGCTTTATTAAACGGTGCTGGGGAGGGGTTTTGATGGGCCGCACACCCTACTCCAGCCCTATTTATAATGATCTTTCCTTTTTCAAACAAGGGCATCTCCAGACCAACCAGGCTATGAGTCGTTTAAGGCCTTATTTCTACATGTGGGTGTTGAGTTAATAAG